>NC_086196.1:113907139-114207139 GCF_035770615.1 Melospiza melodia melodia | reverse complement strand
TACCTATATTGTTCAGCTTACCTGGCAGCACAGCATAAAACATGTCATGATCTAAATGTGCTGTCTCCAATTAAAAAGATCTATAGAAAATTAGATCTATAATAAAATTAATTAAATCACTATTAACTGGTTTTTATATTTGTAGTACTTTATACTCAGATAAATGAAAGAAAACTTTTTGTTTCTATGAAATCTTCTGTATTGTCCAAGACTTTTTTTTTCTACCACGTTACAATTAAGCTCAACATTTTGGAAACAACAGCCAGCCAAATCCTACAAGGCATTAAAAATGTTTTCCAAGGTAAAGCATCATTCCAAGGGCAATGCTAACACTCAGCATGGAGGAAGATATAAGAAAGTAAAGCAAAACATGCCAGAAAATTACCCAGCTAACCTCAATTAATGGAAATATCTGAAATTCAATACTTCCCTCATCCCAGGTCTCTACACAGAAGGTGAAGATTTTTAGGATGCTGAATGAGGAATTTAGCCCTGGATGTTTCATGGCATCCCTGCAAAGCTAAGGTGTTTATTTTCTGCAGACAGGTAAGAGCTGATGCACCACCTCTGTGTGCATTCCATCAGAATTTCACCAGCTTGCAAGCAGCAGCACCATTTTTATTATGGCTGATACACTCAACCATCACATATGGAAAATGGAAACCCAAACTGAACTGGTGAGCTCTGAGTGTGGGCTGGGATGCACCGTGCTCCATTGGACGCAGTTACACTGCAGCATCACTGCCACTAAAAACCCTTGGTTAAATCTTCAAACCCGCAGATTTCTTCTTATTCTCAATGACAAGATGCCAAATTTACAGATTACCAATCCTTTGCTTCAATTTAGAAACAAGATTTAAATGCTGAAAGCAGCCTGAGCTGTATTCCTGATTCACTTTATTTCCTTGAGGATAGTGACCTTTCACAGAGTAAGATGACTTTTAGCAGCCTGAGCTGGAGAAAAATGTGACACAGACTTATATTCCTTCACTCTTTTTTGATTTTGATGGGGATCCAACTCTGCTATTCTCACTCAGGCCAGCAGAATCAGTGGAGATCTAGAGCACAGGGAATCTGCAATAAGCAATTACAAGTTCTAGACAGGGTGAACTGGAAAGATGGAGGGGGGTTTACTTCATTTCATTAAGATAATGCAGTGGGAAAGGTGAATAAGTGAAAGAGTGCATGTGCATGAGAGAAAGAGCTCAGCAAACATCCTTCTGAAATTAGATGGCTCCTCAGTTCTCTGTTACCTTGTTTGCCCTTCAGGACAAGCAGAGAGGCAAAGGAGGATTTTTTTTCTTTTTTTAGGAAGTTGTTCTTTTGTGGACACTTCTGGCTGGTGAAGGAAGGTCATTTCTCAATGACTGTTCTTTGAGATGAGCAGTGATCATGCACACTCTAACTGGGACATCCCCAGCAGTGGGAGTCACAAATTTCCTTCCACTTTTCCCCTCCTCCTGCCTGGTGTGGGAACTCAAGGGAAAACACACCCTCCCCAGTGACAGGCTCCTGGGGTGCCAGAGAAGGAGCAGATTTCTGTTGGCACAGATGGGTGAATGGAGCACCTCAGAGCTGCACAGAAGGTCCCTGACAGGAGGTTCCTGACAATCCAGACTTTGTCCAGGCCAGCTGCAGTCTGCTCCCTCACACTGCAATGCCATTTTTGAGGGAAAACAAATCCCATTCTTATCAGCTCCCACTAGCTCCAAAAACCAGAGTAATTTTGTGACATTATCAGTGTTTTGACAGGGATCAATTCCACTCCAGTATATAATATTAATTTTAAACATCTTGGCACGTGTCTAATTTTAGAAGATGAATATTACTCCATTACACCGGAGATCCAGGGTGCAAATTCCACAGGCAAACGGGATTAATGCTTCTCATCTCAGGTAAAGAAACACAGCAGGTCAAGTCTGTGTGTAAATAGGTTGCAGGTTGTTACTTGGAGCCAAATGAAGTTTGAGACTTTTAAAACCAACGAGAGGTTTTAGCAGCCTTTCTTCCCTGGAACAGAATTTCACATTGCACTTAAAGCCTTTTGTCAGCTCAGAGAGAGTTGGGCTACTTGTGCTCCAGGTGAAATCTCCCATGTTGTTATGCAAAACCAAGCTGATGGAAATGTAAACATCTGACTTACTGTATGCTTGTTCCTTCAGCAAAACAGAGCTTTAGCCTTAGCAAGCCACGGCAGTATAACACGTTGTAAAAACAGTAACAATAGCAAAAATTATTAAACATTTATCTCTCCCATGAGTGAACATCTGGCATGTATCAAAACGCTGCCGTGGGGATTTAGCACCAGAACCTTTAAGGTTTTATACGACAATGCCTAGAGAGGGCAATAACAGAGCATATTCCACACAGGATTTTTAATCACTGGCCCCTTGAAAATATCAAGAGCAAAAGCTGAACTGGGTATCAGTTTATAAATGAAATGTTGGAGTTCTTATTTGTGATGCAGGAAAAAATATCAGCCCCATTTTTAATTTAAGTAAGCAGAACTTTAAAATAAACAGAATATAAGATATGATATTGCAGATAGCAAAGAGATGTGATAGAGGTTCGCTTTGTAGACCTTGCATGAAGGATGCTTTGCTAAGAAGGACTTCTCTGACCTAGAAATGTTTGCAATGGTGTTCAACTCACTACCTCTACAAAGCTTTTTGTGCCTTCACCCAAGTCTTAGGGAAGTTGCATCTTTAAATCTTGTCTTTTAAAACATCTTTGGAAAAATGTATTTATCTCTTTCAAAATCTCTCCAAGAACTTGAAAGCAACTGCTTGGGGACAGGGGAGGAGTGAGCAGGGTGTGTGGTTTATGATTACATAAGTGTTGTTTTTTGTAGGGACAAGACAAAGATTTATGGAAAGCAAGGGAAGAATGCATGTAGTGAATGATACAGGGAAGGAGCAGAGGAAAACCTGGTAGTGGAGATTAAAAGTGCAGGGATCATGAGGATCACGTGTCACGTCAAGAAACAAATGTGAGGGGAGAATATCAAAGGGTTCTGTTTGGACTCCTGTTATAATAAGAAATTATTATACAAGTGTATAGCCATGTCCTCCAGCAGCACTCCCCTCTCTCCTGTTAATAACTACAGAGTTGGGGCTTTTTAAATGGAAAAAACAAAACTTGAAAATTTTGTGATTAATGTTACTATTAATGAGATTGTCCCAGGGCCATAATCTCATGACTAATCCTGTTAGTTTCTTAAATAAGCAACACAACAAGTAAATACTTTCTGATTCTTTGGGTTGGCTTCTTTGTAATATTTTAAGATCTATTCATACTTTTTGTCAGTATTTAAAATAAATGAAGGGTTCAGCTATTTGTCTTACCTAAGTGTTTTTGTAATGTATTTGAGGTTCTATATAAGCCCATAGCAGATTTCCTTTCTTCATAAAAGAGCCGAGTCAATTTATGCATAACATTCAAACAAAAGGCTCTACAATACTGCATTTTTGAGGGGATAATGATACTGAAAAAGACAGAATTAGACAGAGGACATATATTAGTCTAGTACTTCCAGAGGTTAGCATTTCTGGGTAGCGCAAAGGATTCCGCTCAGGAATTCAACCCTGATTAAACCAATGTTGGATCCAGTACAAGAAAGCAAAGGATGCTGCCACAGGAAAGGAAGGAATAAACCAGAAAACTGACAGACTGATGAAAAAATAAAGTTCCCAAAGAGGAAATCACATCCAATATCCTCCTCAGGCATTGTTTAAGAAAAAAAAACACCCATAAGGGTTGGGAACATCTTTTCTGAGGACAAGGACTCAGCACATGTAGGAAGCAAAGGGCAGTGCCAGGAAATGATGTTAGGATGTTCAGCAGTCCCTAGACCCGTTGAAGAGGAGAGCACCCACTCTGCTGGGAGAGGAGCCTTTCCAGGCACAGGGAAGCAGTGCTGCCACAAGCTCTGTGAGCAGACCCACTCAGTTCAGCACTAAGTAACCTAAGTTTAAAATGATGTTTGTAGCATGAAATGAAATCATGATGCCAAAGTAAAATAAACGTCGAGCAAACTCAGTCAATCATATGTATCATTCTTTATGGCTCTCATTTATATTTGATATTGAATTGCTCACTTTTTAAAATTCAAATAACTCCCTCATCGATCGGCTCCTGAATGATTTTACTGAACATATCTTTTTAGTATCTAACACACTGTGATTTTGTTCCACATATGTTGTGCACTGGCTGATTCCATCCTAACCTCACAAAACATATTAAGCTTAATAAATATATTTATGAGAATTACTTTGTATAGTCCTTATGCAATCAGCCATGCTGTGTATGATAGCCCAAGACGATGAAAACCCATTGACTTTTTGTAGCAAATTAGTCTACCACCTAATCGGTGAACCCTGCTAAGCTTTTGAATTATGACGAGAACCAGCAGCTCAGTTAGAACACTCAAATGAATTATATCAATTCATAAACTTGTTCATGTCCAGATTTCATTAGCCACACATTAACGGCATTTTATGTTTATTACTGCTCTGACATAATCTATAAATAACTGAAATGCTAATCATAGTGTTCTGCCAGGCATCATCATTTAATCATAAAGAGATACATTATTATAAACTATAATAGATAATAACAAGTCCGGGTCAATGGCCGCATATTAAAAGATCACAATTATATCCTATAAGGGTATGTACCTCATACATTTGGTGACACAAAGGTCCATATCTAATCACTTGCAAATGTTTCCCCTCTGACACACTTACAGTAGAAGGTGACACAATTAAGAAAATATGCTTGTAAAACAGGGCAATCTTTGAGCATCAAAGTAAACAGAGAACAAGTAATAGTGAGGGGAAACATTATAGCATTTACCAATGGCAGTGCTGCTTAACTCTTTATTTCTGGGGTTTTTTTCCTCACTAAAAGAAACCATAATCAAAACACTGGCAGAGTTTATTATAGAGGAGAACACTGACTTATTACTGCAGCAGCCACCAAGCCAGGGCTGCTGGGTGCTACCTCTCGGGCTGAAAACGTGGCTTAAAAGGTTAAACTGCCGTGTTTTTTGTTTTTTTTTTTTTTGCCATCCTATTGTCCACTCCAACTCATTCTTTCAGTGACTTCATGTCACTGAACCCCTGTGATTTTCAAATGTAATCTGTGTGTCCTCTGTCAAAGAACATCTCGACTGAAGCCAGTCTCAAGGGCCATTTTGGAGCCCCCTCCCATGGTAAGGCATTCTGACATCAAAGCTGCTGCTTTTTCCCCCCAAATTATTCAGATCAGATTTTTAACTTAAGGGGGTGATGATGGAATCAGTGGCTTACTGAGTGAAGGTTATTCCATATTCTTTACCAAGGTAAAACCTCCTGGCAATACACCACTTACCAAACAAATAATTTCCATGAGAGCTTTATCAACTAAACTAGTTCTGAGTGAGAAATGAGTCTGACCCAAGGACCAAGAATTAATTGCAGATTATTAGAACAAAGTTGTTTTCTGTGGGTTTAAATTTTGTAGATTTTGTGTTGCTTTGGGAGTATTTTTTCCTGTTTTGTTTTGTTTTCTTTTTAATTTTTAGACTAATTTAAAGCTTTAGTTGAATAGGAAGCAGAGATGCAGTCTGTCATTGCGAGCACTTGCACCTCATAGCTCAGGGTGAACTGAGGGAGATAAAGAAAGGAATGTAAAACACTATGGAAACCAACCTCTGGAGACTTAATATTCTGATCAGCTCACCTCCGAACATCTGGCTCTTAAATGTTCAAGCACAAAAACAAGAGAGCTAATGAAAGCAGTACATATTATCTCTCCCATCAATGTACCTCACAAACACCTGCTAAAATTAAAACAAATTGAATCTTGATTGCTGATTAAGTACCCCTTCTTTAGCTAGATATTCTGTCATTATTTGCCCTGGCACACAATGCATAAACTGATGAAAAGCCTGTGGTGGGCTGCAGCAGCAAAGGTTGATAAAAGACGATCAAGACAGAGCTGCATGTAAACTGCAGCACATTAACTTTATGTACTCGAGCCCTCCAAAAGTTACTTTTAGATTTTTTTTCCTCATTTCCAGGGCAAAAATTATTGAGAGTTTAAAAGAGAAAGCACATAAACTGAACACATTTTTTTCCTCCAGAACACTCATATCCCACAGAGGAGGTGATAGATGGACCTCATGGTATTGACCAACACCAGTGCCCAGCTCCTGAGCTGAAAAATCCCTCTGAGCAGGACTGCTGTGCCCAGAGTGCTTTTGGGGCATTTTCCTGGATGTGGAAAGACTTTCAAGCAATTATACATGTATGGCCATGGAAAAAAGAGCCCAAAACCTCTTCAGGAGTGTATGGCCTCTATTCCTCTTCAATAGATGCTTAGGCAGTGGCAGGAGAAAGGTTACAGACTTTACTGCCAATAAACTGGGGGAATGCTCTGCTTGCACACTTCAGGCAGGATAAAACCATCCATTAGGAATTTCATCACACCCACATAAATACCCTCCTACGTGAGCACCGCTGACAGATGTGTGGCTAATCTACCATGTTAACTTCATTTGAGAAGTTGTGGTTTTGTTCAAACTTTATTAGTTAAACTCGAATTGATCCCACTACATTTTAAGCCAGTATTTAATCTACTTTAAGTATGTTTCCAGATATCATAAACTCTTCAGGCATCACTGTGTTTACTATATATAAATATATGTATTCATGTAAATTTCCCTGTTAAAATAATCAACTTTTATTTGACTCGCGGTTCTCCAGTAATCAAAAAAGAAAAAAACCAGCAACATGACAGTGTGTAAATCCTTCTCAACAATAGCACCCACAAAACCTGTTTCTTGACTGACAATAAGGTCATAACAGCACATATGTTTGGCATATGTATTTCATCAATGGTGATTATAATGTGAACCAAGAATTAGCTTCAAAATGATGGGTTACTTAAAGACCTGGAAGAGGACATTTAAACAAAAGGAAAAAAAAAGGCCTGAATCACATACTAGAGCTTGACTTTTTTTTTCCCCCTTATTGCATTCTAAATTATTTAAATATACTATTAGACACCATATTGGAAAAAAACAGATGTTTTCTAATTATGAACTGATTTTACAGTGTGATGGTGTCACATATTTAAATTACAAATACACATTTTTAGCATTCCAGCTGTGCTTTACAAGAGTTTAATTTGCTTCTTGTGATATGTCACATTGCACCTGCCTTTTAAAACTCCTATAAATGTAAAACATTAGCCAAGCACGAGTATTAAGACATGCTGATGAATTCTAAAGAATTTTAGCATCTTATAAAGGACGAAATTCATAGGAAGATTTAATAATGAACCAGCTAAATGTTTATTGAAAATAACATTTACAGATACTTTCCAGAAGTACCAAAAGGGACTGCTGACTTGTGTAGGCAGCACAGAGAATTAAATTGGTGCTGCTTTGCTCCTTCCACACACAAAGTATTCCACAGTAATCTATAAACTAATGAGGTTAAACAGGGATAATACAGTAAAATGTTGTAGAAGTCAGCTTTGTTCTCAGCCACCACACACACACAGAATCTGACACATTTGAGACCATCAATAGCACAGTCAGAACAGGGAGATTGTCAATGATGATACTGGTGATAAACTATGATAATGTATTTCTGAGAACAGAAGAGCAATAATTTCTAGGATAAACTTAAACTTTGAAGTAATTAACTTGTGATTCAGAGAAACATGATGAGAGCATACACAGCTATTTCTTGTCTTGCCCACGCCCTGGAAATAACAACTATTGGTTTAGATTCAGGCATAAAAAGAGAGAGGATAAACAACCCATGGAGAAGATGTAACACTGTGGATGCACCTTTTAAACCTGGCCTTCTAACAACAAAGGAAGAAGAAACTTTTGAAGCACTGCTCTTACAAAGATGCCTTAAAGAATATTGCAGACAAGCAGAGATGCTCCTTTCGAGGCAGTTCCCTGCTGCACACTTCCTAAACACAGGCAGGGACCTGCTCATTAACAGTCTAATCCTAAAAGTAAATTAAAGGCAGATTTTGCACTGGCACAACAGGACCTGGCACAGCTCCCCCAGTCTCCTTGCAGTGACCTGTACTGGGTCCCTGTCACTGAAGGGGGCTGGCACAAAGGCACAGCCCTTTGTCCTGTCCCTCTTGGACAAGCACTGGCCATGACACAGCACTGAAATTATTTGCCCCAAACCAGAGCTGTCACCTTTGGGGCCTCGTCCAGCATCTCAATGCCCTCACTGGGCACACACAGATGAAAAGGCACAGGGAGAAGGGAAAGGAGGGCAGGGACAGCCCAAAGGAAGGTGTGACAATGAGGGAGTTGTGGTAATTGAACTGTGTGGGGATATATTTTAAAATGTGGATTTTGGTGGCAACACATCATCATACCTGCAATTCAAGAGCTTCCATGCACTTCAATGCAGTTGAGAACAGATGTGAAGGCACTTGGGCTACAGAAAGTGTTAAAAATCCTTTGGACACGCTTTAAAGAGACATTTTCAGGGCAAGGTTTGCTACAAAACTGATCAGTCCTTCCTCAGGAGAGTCCTCCCTTTCAGAGCTCCCTGCCTGAGTTCCAACATGAGCTTTTTGTTTCAGCACTGCCCAGTGCAGGAGCCTTTGTCACACACTGCAGAGGCACAAACAGGCAGGGAGAGATCCTGGATGCTCTGCCAGAGATGAACAGGGGATGCTCTGCAGATCCCAGGAATTTCGACCAGTCATTAGGGAGATTACTTTTGCTTCTCTGCCATGGAGTTCATGGTACACACAGCAGAAATTCTCTGCTCTGTGCAGGTGCAGTCGTTTTGCAGGGAGCTGCACTTTCTGCAGCACACAGGCTGAGGCAGGGGAGCTGCTTTACCTGCAGCTCCCTGTTTTGGAGCACATTAGGAAAATTATTGCAATATTCACCTGGCATTTTGTACAATTATTTTTTATACTAATTTCAGAACTTAATGTAGTCCAAAAGAAATAATAAAGAACAAAAAAATTTCAAAACTATCTTAATATCCCTAGTCCTGTGAATTTCCACTCCCAGCAATATCTTAGCTTTTATTAAACATGCCAAGCCAAATTTACTCTATTTAAGATCACTTCTGTAGGTTTCACTGTACGTTATATGCTCGCAGTAAATTACCAACAGCAAAAGACAGAGCTAGGATAAACCAAACCCATCCTGGAAGGGGAACTTGGGTCAAGCCCTAAATTTTTATTTTCTTTTTGAGAAGTATGTTACATTTTTACCCCACTTTCCTTGATAAACAAAACCTGCAGTGGGATTACCTCATGCTGAAGGAAAAGTGGGTGAGACTCACCTTCATCCTCACCACATGAGGATGGAGGATCCTGTTCCCCTCAATTGGCCTTCTCCTATTTGGCCCTAATCCTGTATAAAGTCAGAATTTTCTCCCTGACTCCATTCAGAAGAGTCAGATAGAGGCTGTCTGAAATTAAGGGTTTTCTATTCCTGTTCTTGAGATAATATAGATGAAATGCAAAAATCTAATTAATTTTATTTTTTTTCTCCAGGATTTGACATGTTGGAATATCATCCTTGACTCTTACACATTCTTAATAAAGGAGGAGAAAAGTAAATCATCAATTCAGTCCATGTTTCAGGAATGCTTCATCTGGGGTTCCATGCTATTGCTTCCTGTATCATGAAAGTAATATCAAATTGAAAACATTTCTGTTCAGCAACTTCAGCAGCTCTAAATTAAGAAAATGCATAGTTTATTGGCTTTCAATGCTTGAGCAGGTTAAGAATGTGTAAGCAAGAAAGATTTCATTTAGAAAGAGAAGTGCAATGTCCATGATGCCAACAGAGACATTAAGTGAGATTAGGCCATCTTCATAAACTACTTTTCAGTTACTAGATTATCAAAAATAATGAATCTCTCTCATTAAAGAAAACAATTTTTGAAATAAAGAAAATTCATTTTTAAGGCAGTAACAGCTCATGGAGATAAAATTGGATGATTAGCAGCAAAACATTTCTAACACTGTTGTATCAAAACAGGCATCAGTGACCATCACTTGCTCTAGAGCAGGTGGCCTTTACGTCAAATATGGCAGAACTGCCACAGACTGGGAATAAAAGGTGATTTGAGGAAGAGTTTCTTTCTATGACAGGAATGAAGATCTGTCTCTTCCATCTTTATTGCCAGTTTTAATAGATCATGATTAAAACCTGACTAATGCATTTCACTTTTAATGTGTGTGTGGGCTTCAAAATTAAATTTTAAATCTCATTTATGCTATTTTAGAAGAGATTAACAACCTCTGAATGAAAAGTTATGAGAAACAAAGATGCTTTAAATTTTGGTGGTATCTTTGAAATGTAGCTGGGGTGTGATGGCATTGCCCTTGTAAATGCACTGGATGTTTTCTGTGGTTGCTCCCTAAGACATGCCAGAAGCACAACCTGCAGAGCACCTCCAGGGATAATTTAGTCCTGCACACTTCATTTGGAGCTCATGAAGTATTCACTCAACTCAAGTGGTGTCTGCAGAGGTGTTTCAGGAGGGCCCTGCAGCAGGGAAGGGCTCAGGCAGAACAGGATCCACACCAGGATCCCCCTGCAGAAGAACTGGATTCCCCCCAGAAAGGCAGGTGGCAATAAAGGGAAAGCCTTGCCTTTGAGGGAAAGTGGCACAGAGAGGGGCTGGAGTCAGGAAAACTGTGCTGATTGATCCCTGCTGAGCACCCCAAGTGTATGGAAATTCATTCACTTGGAGCTGATGGCTTTGTTTCAAGGGGGAAACAGGAAAGTGCAGGTACAAAGTTGAATATTCAGAGTCACGATGAGATGAATCATCTTGCAGTGCAGATGACAAAATGAAAAAAAAAACAAAAAAAAACAAACCCAAGCAAAATATGTATAAAAGCCAAAGCCAGAAACTACACTTTTAAGAATTTTTAAGCTAGGACACAAAGGATAACCTAGAATTTCTAAAATGTGGGTAAACATGAACCAATTACTTATTATTTCATTAAAGTGGAAATGGGAAGGACCAATTCCTAACTCTCTGTGTTTGCCTCCTGGGGTCCTAGATAGCTTTTCCTGTCAAATTAAAATAGAAAAAAAAGATAAATAAACATGAGAAATTAAGATTGTCTAGGTAGGTGAAGGAGAAAGGGAAAGAAGCAAGGAAATAATGTTCTACAATTATTACCAGAGCTAAGAGAAACAAAATTACTTGATCATAAATTCAGGATAATCTGGTTTTCTTTATGAGTTTCCCTTTTAATAATGAAAGGAAGGTAACACCTTAGTGTACCCGGATGAATTAAAATGCCTATTTGTAGAAGCAATCCTCAATAGGGGTCTTTAATAGAATCTGTGAACAATTCTGGAGTCAGATAATTTAGCTGTAAAAAGGCAATATTAATAGCTCACCTCTGGGTACACAACCCAGGCTGGACAGGAGTAGGAGGAAGGGAATATTGGCAGGGAAGGCTGGGGGGTTTATTTGCATTATCCCAACTTCCTGCAGCCAAAAAGCTTCACACAAGCAGCTCTATAAAAAGGGGGGAAAAGCCAACAAGCACCAGATCTCTAAATTGTCTGCCTTGTTTATCAAATCACACACTCAAGCTTTGGACTGGAGGAGCCTGGACAAAGAGTACAAAAAAGTGGGATACCAGTTCACAGATGTATTTTTTTAATCTCATTATTCTAAAAGAAATAAAATTAACCAAAAAACTCTCAAACTTCTTTTAAATATAATTGATCAAACATTTCAACTTAAGTCCTCAGCAGGATTTAATGCACCTGAAAAAATATCCAGTTATTTCATCTGCTTCTGTTCTTGAAATAAAGTTCCCCAAAGTTTCCATGGTCTTTGTCCTAGAAAATGTGTGTACATGAGGAATGCAACTAATTTTAATGATGTATCATACCAAAAAAGACAATGACTTTAACACTGAAAAATATTTACTTCCTAATTTTAAAGAGGATTTTCTCATTAATCTTTGAAAGATAATACATAAAATATCTGAAGTGTCTTCTCAGTTATTTTGAGCAAATCTGACAAAGATGCTGCTCATGAAAATTCCAATCAGATCTTATTAGCTACAGTTCAATTCCATATGTGGCAGAAATATGAAGAGAAAAAACAGATGAGAGGAAAGAGTTCAGCCCAGCTATGGGTATCTGCTACTCCTGCACCAGGAAAGTGGAACAATTCCAGACTTCAGAAAATCAGAGGGTTGTTATTTGGGGTTTGAAATGGGACCAGGGCTCTCTTTTCAGAGATTTGCAAAAGGTAGAAAATTTCTTTGTATCAGTCCCTGGCAACCTTCATTTTCCATAAAGATGAAAATATTCACTGTTGGTGAAGAACCACAAACCCACGAGTTTACTGAGCAACTGCAGGAGTTGCTTGGAAAGATTCTACAGAAACTACAGAAAATTGACTTTTTCAACCCAATCAGCTTGGTTTTTATGATGAAGTGGATTTATGAGCAAGACTGGGAATAAAGTATTATCAAAATTATAAATATTCCAGCCTGCCAACTTACACATAAGGGTAGTTCTGGTTCACTCCTACCAACCCCATTCCTCATCTTTTCTACAGATTTTCTCCAATAAGATTCAACCTCCCATGCTGAAACTGCCCATCTCCCCCTAGAAAAGCAGAAAAAAGGACAAAAGAAATATCCAAACCAGCATCTTTTCTCAAGGTAAAAACTGAGATGTTGCTCCAAGCAAATATCCAAACCATTGCTCCCCCAGTGTAGGAGTGGCACACATGATCCCAGGACTGATTTCACATCAGGCTGCTCTACACAAGCCCTAAAATCTTGTGAAGGGTCTTTAATGTATAATACAGGAATTTCTTATTTCACAAACGTTGTTCACCTTCACCACAAGGAAAAAAAATTCTACTGTTCTCAATATCAGTTGAGTAGAAATGAAAACAAACTAAATTTGGCAGATTATGATAAAGGTAATTTTCTTCTAGGGAAAGGTGAAAGGGACAAATAAGGTTTAATCCATACAGAAATTAATTCCAGGAAAATCTGTTTCTGTGGAGTTCACGCACACACACACTGCTCTGGACACAGCAAAGATGTGGAGCTGTTGGGGTGAGCCCAGAGAAGGCCATAAAGGTGCTCCAAGGAGAATCTGCTCTGGGGCCAGGCTGGGAGAGGGGAAGGCTCTGGAGAGACCTTAGAGCCTCTTGCAGTGCCTGAAGGGGGCTTAGAAAAGGGAGGGATGGGGGTTTTTTATGTGACAGACAGGGACAGGACAAGGGGCAGTGGTTCCAAACTGCTGGAGGCAGGGATAGGTGGGGTTTTGGGAAGGAACCCTGGCTGGGAGGGTGGGCAGGACCTGGCATAGGGTGCCCAGAGCAGCTGTGGCTGCCCCTGGATCCCTGGCAGTGCCCAAGGCCAGGCTGGGCAGGGCTTGGAGCACCCTGGGACAGTGGGAGGTGTCCCTGCCCATGGCAGGAATGGAACTGGATGATCTTTAAGGTCCCTTACAACCCAAACCATTTTATGATTCTAATAATTCCCATGAGTCTATTCCCCTCCTGAATTCCAACATACACTTTATAGGGAGTTGCTATCAAGTTGCAACATGATGGATCCATTTTCATGATTGGACAGGTAAGCAATAAGTCTATGCCTTTTTCCTTCCTCTTTATTTTAATATCTATTCAGTTCTGTTATTGGGCTATTATATTTTGCTGTTGCAATTTAAACCTTTTATCAGAAATAAATCTTTGAGTTCTATTATCTTGTAACAATTCTGTAGGGACAGGCATTTCAAGAAGCTGAAAGATAAAAATGAGAAGGAAAAGAGCCTTTTTTGCAGGCCTCTATTAAAGTTTTCACACTGCTACATTAGAGCTATAAAATAGCATCTCTGATAATAATTCATTACAATTCCATAATACACATGGAATATGTTATGCTGTATTAATCAACAATTCTGTTTTGCTAACTTATTAAAATCATTCATTTGAAATTACATATTATTTTAGTGCCATCTTGTCGCTGATTTATAGTGAAACTGAAAGTTTATTGATAGTTTCTCATTCGCCTGAGACCTCATGAAATTTGCAAATAATGTTGGTTCTTTCTTATGCGTGCTTTTAGTCAGTAGACATCACTAAGGTAGAATGAAAAACACTTGACACAACTGAAGTGGTCACTGGCTTTGGGTTTTTTGATGGTAACACTCCAAGAGAAGAAGATAAGGAAGAAATAAAAGCAATGAATGGAAGTAGTTGTGAAATGTGTTGGAAACCTGCAGAACTGCAGAAACAAGAGGAATCTCTTTCTCCCTGAGCCAGCATCAATGATTCATTAGCCACTTGCTAAAACTCAATAATCAGTTCATGATTTGCTGAGTTCAACCATTATGAAAACAATATACAGAATCAGTAAATAATGGCCTCTGATGAATCTGCTGCACTGTATTCCTTTTGAAGGATAACAATAGAAAGATCCAGAATAAAAGTAGAAAAGGAAGCAAATGAACCCAGTTAATCACATGGAAACCCAACTTTGTATTGTGTATCTGAATCTCTGTGCATCCAACTTCTTTATAGGCTCAACACACCTGCCTGTCTAAAAATGAGTTTGTTTTCAACCCCCAAATTTCAGATTCTGTTCTAGTACACTGCAAAGTAATAGTGTGGTGGGTTTTTAGGGGGGATTGTTCTTTTAAATTTTTTTAGCATATTCTGAAGCAAGAAAAATCTCTTTCTGTTGAGCACCACTGGCAGAAGTATTTTTCACATGCAGCAATATGTTCTCACTGTCATGTCTCAGAAGAAATCCCTTGGGGCTCAAGATCTGTGCATGTAATACCCACACAGAAAATTAAGCCTCAATTGACTCCACAGAAAAACACCAAATCCCACCTCTAAGAATATCTAAGCATTGTTTTTTAATGATGATTAATGAGATCCTTTTCAGGGTTCTAATATTAGGTACACCCATTTGTGCCAAGGCTAAATTTGATCTAGTCAGGGATTTCTTTAAAATGCTGGCCTGGGAGATAATGAGTCTCACAAATTTCTCCAGCACTCAGGAGAATGCTGGATCCTCACAGAATCTCAACACCAGCGCATCTTTCTTCCTCTGAATCGAAACCCTTGCTGCCTCTGTTTTTTAAGTTTGAACATGGAGGTTTGCTCCTGTGAATGGGGTTCCAAAGGAAAGGAAAAAAAAACCCTTCAGTCCCGTCCGGCTTGTGTTTTGAAAAGTTTAGCTTCCCTAAGGTGTTAACAAAAGGAATTCTACTTGTGGGAAGAGATGATTAATCCGAGGCGCTCCAATGCTGTAATGATGAAAAGGACGCTCAACAGGTCGGAGCCTTTCGAAGGGAGGGTCTCACTCATCTCTGCCAAGGTGTGGTTCGTGAAGCAGCTTTAGCTCTTGACACAGCAGAGGGCACCTCAGAATAATACAGCCTCTCTCCAGGGAACAAAATGCATTTCCAAGCCTTTTCTTTGCCAGGTTAACATTTGACAAGCTTGCTTTAATGCTCCTTCTCCCCAAGTAGCTCAGATGAGGAGGACAGAAAAAGTTTGCGGCAGAGGAGGACAGAAGGGAAAGGAATTCAAGATTTTCAAAACAGTGCCAAAGAGCAGACTTTCTTTCCTTGCTGCAGATACCAGGTAATGAGTACAAATGGATGGACCAGAGATTATTCTGGAAGACTGGGCCAAGGAATATGGGGGTTGCTCAGCTTTTGCACACAAAGACACACACACTAAATCTTCTGTAATCTTATTCCTTAAGTGTATGGGCTGAAAACTGAGTAATGCTTAAATCCTACTGCTCCACACAGCCAACAGAAGTCAATTAGTCCAACTTCAGCATTGCATTCATTTCCCTACTGTTTAATTATTATTTAGAGGATACCAAAAAGGTGCACAGCTGTGGAAAGGTATAGACCCTGTCCAGAAGACCAGCTGTTGTAAGTTCACCCTAATATCGATACAAATAATGGAACACACTTTTTGCTCTGGAAAATGGCAGTCAAAGCAAATTGGGCATTCTGAGCTGGGCTCTGGCAGCCTTTTGTATTGCTTTCATTAGAGTGTCAGCCTCTAAAAAAATAATGTGACAAAGGAAGGGTGGCTGGTGAGCTGGCAATCATACAACGTCTAAAGATCTGAGCCCTTCTGTAATGATCATATGTGATTTACAGAATCAAAGGGTCAAATTCTGCCCTCAATTACACACCTATTGCTAGGTGGTACAGCATCACGTGGCAGGTGAATTAGAGAGATTATTGTGCTTCTAAAGAAACAGAAAAATGCTCTGTGGCCTTCAAAGTAGCCAATTCAGTGTTGATCCTGTATTGAATAACAACATATAAATGTACGGAAATATCAGAGCATCTTCGGGGCATTTCTTAATACAGATGTTTTGTGGAGCAACAGAACTGCTGCAGTCTCTGGCACTTGTCTAACATTCTGCATCTCTGATCTAATATTCTATGTTCCACAAGTCAAACTCTGGAAAGGAAAAATCTGGCATTGTTTTGGGCTGCTCGAACCTTTAAGCTTTGGCTGTTTGTCAGCCGTTCCTCCTCTCTGCTGCATCCGGTGTTATCATGGGACAAGTGCTTCTTATTTTACATTTCTGATGTGTCTCTTAACTAATCCATACACAGTCTACAGAAGGATTAATGCAATTATTCCTCAGATGCACAAGTTATTTAATTTAATTTGTAAATAAATTACTTTTTTTACTCAGAGCTAGAAATGAATTCTGACTTTCCATTCGGGCAAGACACACAGACGCAAAGTTCAGGACAGTTGTGAGAGCAGTCTGACCAACAAATGGAACTAACACAGGAGGAAAAAATGGAGAAGGAAATTAAACAATGAGTAGGACTAATAAAGAACAGCTCCATGGATTTGGACATGCCACAGAAACAGCCTTGCCCCAACCTCTCCTTGTCTCTTTTATCCCACTGGAAGAAATGATGCCATGATTTATGTTGAAGGTGCTGGTTCCCTGACATTTTAAAGGAACAAAATTTTCTGGATCTTCCCTTTCTTAGTTAATACACATGCACACCCTCACACAAAACATATGTTAATAACTTCAGACCACAAATTTAATTTATCTCAGCTTTCCACCTGACATCATTCCCTGTCATGTGGCGCATACCCATCCGTAAACAAAATGGGGATTCATTTCCATAGCAACAGCGAGTGGGACTTTGATCAGCTCCAATGATTATTTGTAGGCACACACATTTACAGATATCAAAATCCTAACTGAAGGCTGATTACCTTTTTTTTCTTTTTTAAATGAAAGCATCTCAGTTGGTTTATATGTAGGAGCAGGAATGCAAGTAAAGGCACCTAAAAATACCTCTGGATAGCAATGGAAGCCAGTGGCCATTAGCTCGGTGTCACTTGCAGTTCCTTGGGAATACAGATATTCCTAATATGTATATCTGATGTACGTGTCCTGTGGCCAATGAAGTATTTTCTTTGTGTTCCCTGGCAGATGTGTGGGTTCAGGCTGCACATGCAGGTGTTTGGGGGCTGGCTCATGTGGGATGAGGAGAGGTGGTAGCCTGTGGCTTGACAGAAAAAGAGAAAAAAAATCTGAACAATGTGTTGAAAAAGACTCCAGTCAGAGCTGCACAGGACCAGCTGTTTTTTTCTAATTAGAATAACAAGAATAGCACATGCTAAAATGTTGGTTTTTTTTTTTCCTCAAAAGCAATGAATGCTTCAGGAACTATAAGGGATGAGCTCTAAAACCTATTTAAATTAAGGAATGCTTCAGGAGCCATATGGAGAAGAAAAAGAAAAGGCAAAAGTAGAGAAATGTTTTATTTTTAGCTAAATCTGAAGCATTTTGATTCTTCATCCGATGTTACACAGAAATCTTACTTTTAAACTTCCAAAAATGTCGGTGCTGATGCTTATTGTATCATGGCTTAAACAAGATATTTCAAACACTTAGTGCATTTCAGCAGGGTGTTCTTGCAGGCATTGTAAATTCCATTCTATGCCCTGTACATGCACTGAGATATATTCCCTATGATATATATCTGGTAATGTATGAGAGCTGCACATAATGAAGTATGTGACAAACACTCCAAACACACCCTCTATCATCAGTCTTTTCTCCTCTTCTCTTTTTACTTCTTCTTTTTCTTTTTATTTTTTTTTTCCTTCCTGAAGCACTGATGATTCCAAACTTTGACTACAGGAATAACATTTGTAACAACTACGGCATTCTGGACATCTGCACTGTTAGAGTACTTTAGAATAAAGTCACATGGCCATAGGGAAATTTCACAGAATTCAAATCACAGTGACTTGCCAAGGTGTATAACGAGTTTGTTTTCAGCTGTTCTTCTCATGAATAATTACCAAGCAGGCATATCCTAAAGCTAGCACAAGCTGTCAGTTCACCAGAAATATTCAATATTTAAAACAGAATTTCGAATTTAGAATTTCATAAATGAAAATAATTACAGCACAGGCAAAATAGCACAGTTCAAATGCTGTCAGGTACTTCTTGCCTATCCACGAGGCTTCCCACAACCAGACGCTGCAGTCACATTAAATTATTTTTACAACCTAAAGAAAATCATGCAAATGCAAGAGGAACTGCAAGGATCTTCTTTTTGCCCAGAACTAATACTTTGCACTCATTTTCCTGACTATTCCTTCCCCAAGCACAGAAAGAGACAACATAGTTCAATCCCAAGACTTCCATCTGTTCCATTCCCTTTGGATCAAACGCACGCCGCGTATTCTGCTGCACGCAGAGCCACCAGCAGGGCAGAGCTGGACCAGAGGGAGGACAGGCAGCAGTGAGGTGGAAGTTCAGGGAACTCCAAGGCTCCCTGAGATCCTTCACCCCAGGCAGGAGCCCACAGGAAGCCCAGCCCTTGCTGTGCCCATGGGAGAGGCTTTGGGAAGGATTTCATGGTTGGTGTCCACCTGCCCAAGAGAAGGGACCAAGGCCAAGGGGAGCAGCTCAAGGACAGGGAGCTCACAGCTCCTCCAACATTCCCTTAGAACCCCCTGTTCCACCAGCACCTCTGTCCCTCCAGAAAAGAGCAGCTCCTCTGTCCCTCCAGCAAGCAGCAGCTCCCATTCCTGGCATTGGGGTTTGCATCCCCAAGGGATAGTTGTGAGCCAAGGGAAAAGCGCTCGCCTTTCACACAGGGCTTAATATCGGCACATTATTCTAATATTATGAAAATCTTTATTGCAGCTTGAATAATGCCCTGAAATAGATATTGTGCTGGTTAATAAATTACATTTTCAAATGAGAGAGATTTTATCACCAAAACATCTCATGATTAATTTCTAATGCGAAGCTTATGGCCCGAACTTAAAACATTTGATTTTGCATTTGTGTTCAAAGGTTGAGCACTTAGTAAAGTTTCTATAAGAAACTTGCTGAATTTTTTTCTCCATATTGAAAAAAAAAACCACTAACCTGTTAATCCACTATAACTTCATAACCTCAATTACAGCTCTTGAGATGAAGGTGATTAAAAATAAGTATTTTCCCCTACTTTCAAAGAGCAGGTCACAACTTCCAAAGAAATCCTGTTTCAAATTTTGCAACGATACATTAAGGGCAATAATTAGAATTGGTCAGAAATGTTCCATAAGATGTTTTTTATTTCGCAACCACTTCTAACTGTAACTACTTGGAGTTATGACATTTTGAGTAGTAGCACTGAAGTAAATAGTGTTATTTCTATAGAAAGCAAGAGGAGATAATATAAAACTGTGTGTGCTATGAGAAAAATATAAAGTAGTAAAATTAGGAATTCACAGCTCCCAAATTAAATTATGGACCATGAGACCAAACTTTTGCTCTAACAGTTGTTTTTTTTTTTTTAATTAATAATTGATATTAACAAGCATTTTGCTGAACTTGGCCCACGGCTAAGATTTGTGGTCCTGTTTTCTAATACCTGTGACTAATTTGCTGTTGCTGTTTGTGGGCAGCCCATGCTCCATCTAAACCCATTCTCAAATGACCAAATGAATCAATAAATATGGGTGCCAGAGTTCACAGGGAAAAGCTGCAACTCCCTTTCTCCATTCTTCTGGATATGTTTGAGTCTCAAGGACTAAGAGCTAATTTTTTCAGTTGATTATTTCCAAGATCAACACAGCATTGCAAATTTGCTTATACATTTGGCATTCATCTTGTTAATATTTTCAAGAAATTAATCAAAATTTTGCTTTTCTAACTGCTAGCCAATCAATAATCAACTACTACATTATTTACAAAGAGTTGGAAAAATAAGCCTAAAAGAAACCAAGGAAATTGTACCCCAGACAAAAATATGCACAATTCAGACTTTAATCCTAATATTTGCCAGAATGTGTGCTTAATTTTAAGCACAAAAATTAGTCCAGACTAATGATTTTTTAACCCCTCTTAAATGGCTGAATAGGTTGGCTCATATTATTTCCTAAGCACATTTTGTGTGGAAACACAGCAGCTGTAAATGGGGTAGGCAAAGCTCACAGCAGCACCAGATTCCTGGGCCTGGTGATGGGATAAAATTAAAAATAAAAGTAAAACTAAAATTATTTGTGCATTTGGAAGAAATATCACTCCTGCCTAAAAATCACTTTTTGTTTTATTTTGAAGTTATTTTCTAAATAAATAAATTGTTGCTGTGAAAAAAAAATATATATACCTAAAATCTGAGAAAAAAAAAGTCTACCAAATCCCTCTTGTCAGTCCTGGCTTTTTAGAGGTTTTCCTTTTTTCCTGCAATACTTCTCCAAATTGTGTCTGTGGTTGATATTTCCTACCCTGCCTTCTTTCCATGGGGAGCTGGAGCTCCACCTTCTTCTCTTCACATTTGCAATCCATTTTAATAACTTTGTCTCCTGCAACAAATAAGAATTTTGCCATTGTCTTTAGGGGAACAAGAGGAGATTTTCAGGGAGCTGAGCTGTATAGGTTTTTGTCTCATTTTAATCAGGATGTTGCTTGCACAATTCAATACTGATTGTGTAATCAGAAAGCAAGAAGAAACACAACACAAATGAATTACTATGGAAAAATTGTCCTCATAATGGGGTCATGAAGCATAGAGATATACATTTATAATGCTCTGTCAAATTACATTATGCAAGGAAATAAATTATGTTAAGAGAAAATATGTTTTAATTACGAGCACAATACTTCTTCAAATTGGGGAAAAATTGCTAACATCATCATCACCATTATTATTATTATTATTATTATTATTATTATTATTATTATTATTATTATTATTATTATTATTATTATTATTATTATTATTATTATTGTTGTTGTTGTTTAGCCTCAATATGCACAGAAGTGCCCACACATCCCCTGCTGTTAAGGAGCCTGTGAGTGCACAAGAACTAAATTTAGGAGTGTAACATTTTCCAATTATTCTCTTGCCTGTAGATTTTTCCTGCCCATCAATGTGTAAAATAAAAGACCCAAACAGTCAGACAACAGCAGTTTGTTGCCACGCACATGACAGCAGTTGTGCTGTGCTCTCACTAAGTGTGTGCCTCATAAAGTAGATTATTCAAATCACACAAGTAGAATACAGAATAATAAAATAAAGAGAAAGCATAAGGTTTGGGGAGGGTTTAGTTTTCTTTTTTTTAATCCAAACAGGATTTAAAAAAGAGCATCCTGGTGAGAAAGAGGATGTTGTCAGGTTACACAATTCACCCTGTAATTGTTAATGGAGTTTGGGTAAGTGCAAAGGCAAAGACAAACTTTATATAATCAGTTATAAAGAACAGATATCCATTATAATACTACAGGTATGAGCCCTGCCTGCCTGTTAGATAAATTTAGAGATCATATCCATCTTTTAAAACCTTTATTTCTCCATATTTTTCCAGTTTGGCCACAAATCAAATCACAGTTGCTCAAAGTGCTGAGCAGAAAAGAGAGACAAGACTCTGCTTCCTCAGCCTGGCCACACAATTAACCCCAAAGCAACAACCACCAAAAAAAGGCTCAGCCCCCAAAGCTGTGCCCAGGGAAAGGGGGTCCCTCCTCCCAGCCCCAGTTTTTAGGGTAACAGCAAACAGCTTGGAAAAGACACAGGAATACAAAGCTGGGAAATATTCAGCCTTTGCTTCAGCACTCCTGTGAAAACCCTGAGTACACAAAGAGAAGGAAAAGACATAGGAAAGGGGAAGTTTGGCCATGCATTTCTCGACCCAAAATTTAATTTTATTTGTTAAATCATTGCTTTAAAAAGAATTTTAAAATCCTTGCCTGCTCACCCAAAAGGTTCATGGATACACTAAAGCATCTTTCTTACCACAAGGTGGCATCTTCTTATTTTTGTATGAAACATCTGAATATTTACATAATTTGAATAATTTTCAACACCTGAACGTTTCTGATTTTTTTTTTCTTTTTGTGACAGCCATTTAACATCTGTGCAGATACCCAGTCATGGTGTTAGACTTCACCACAAAGTGCTCCTGGAAGTTTCTGTGGCTGCTTTTCATGGACCTGTTCACAGCCACCACATATTCACTGAATCCCCTCCCCAACAATGTGCTGACAACACTCACAGGAACCCACAAATACTCCTCGAAAATTCCAGGGCAAGCCAAATTAAGAATTTACAGCACGCATTCAAAATGCTGAGCTTTCTCCCCAAACTCCTATTGAAAAAGCACATTACTGGATATCTCAGCATGCAGATATTTTAAAATATTACACAGAAACCCACTACAGCCAGGGAACTTTACACTCCAGGCTCTGTAACATAACTCAAACCAATTCTACAAACACAGGAAAATGCATAAAAAGCATCAGCAGGGTTTTGTTCAAATCTGCCCAGCTCACTACTAATAAAACCCGTATGAGAAGTAAAAAGGGAAAAGTTTAAAGCCTGTCTCTAACAACTTTGATTTTGCACAGTCACTGGTCTCCTTCCGAAGGTGAAGATTTTCAGCTCATCAAGAGCACAATGTCCAGTGACAACGTTCAACTTAACACAAGCGGGAATTACTGCACAAAGTGAGAAATCAGAGCACTGAGTTCTTCTGACAGAACTCAATCTGACCCCACTGCTCTGAAATTGCTTTAAAAGCAAAAGAGAAAAAAGGAGATTTTTATTTTTAAAATACTACAAGTTCATTAAATGTGATCCCAGATCTGCTGATTCAACTGCAAAGGTGCTGGTGACTTCCAAAGGCTGTGGACTCGCGCTCCTGTCCCACAGCTAAGAGAAGTTTACCTTGCACAGTACACCAAAAATTGAGATAAATTCCATGCTAAAACTTTTTCAGGATGAAATTAAATTTAATGCTTCTGAGATGTTTCAGAAATACTTCTCTGCTTCCTCTAACTGGTCCTAACTACAAACTTTATTCTCACATACTCATCTATTGTTAAGTTCAGGGACTTGACTTTATCTCTTAAAAGAAAATTGGCTTGGTTCCTTAATTTGAGACAATTTATCTAAAAGAAATTTTAATTTTAGATGCTTGATTGTGAAATGAAGGTATTTGAGTTAAAGGGAAGAATTCTCTCCTTTGCAGCTAACAGTTTCCAGGCACAGTAATTCTGAATGTTGCACCATTGGAGAAGAGCATCAGAATATTTCTAAACCTGGTTCTTCCCCACTCTATAAGGAAGATATTGAACATATATTTTTGCTTTCCATGTGCTCTCAGTTTTCCCCTTTTTGTCCCACCTGAGACCCCCACCCAGGAGGTGGATGTGCAGATCCTGATCTGCTTGGCTGGGAATGAGGAACTTCCCTGACAGCAGAATCAGGGATCCATTTAGAGTAGTGAGACTGGGCTGCAATCACGTGCAAACACAAATGAAGCAACAGCTCCAACCATTACGTTTATTCCCAATTATTTGCAGCTGCAAAAACATACAGACAGTATTTTTCATTCACAAAATGCCTTTTTTTGGCCCCAGACAAAAATTAGGTTCTATCTCTTATCTACTGTTCTGGTAAAGCTTTCAGAAAGCAAGTCCTAGAGCACTGAACTCATGTCTAGCAGACCATCTGCAAATCAAATTATTTCCAAAATAATCCAGTGAAGCCACATCACTTGGAAGAGACAGGTTTGATTATTGCTTCTAAAGTTACCTGAGAGCTGAAAATAAAGAAACTCCCCACTCCTGAATGCACAAGCAATGGGTGCTTGTACAAACACACTACAAATGACACTGCTCCACCTCAAGTAGAAAACAACTTGTCAAACCTGGAGAAAACTCCTGAGGGAATTTTAAGGGGTATTCCTTTACAACTAACTAGCCTGTAAAAATTACTTAGTTTTGATTTAATGGCAAGTAGGTAAGAATAAAAACAATCCTGTGTTATATCACTAAGCAGTTCTCTTGATGTTTGGAGCCAAAACAATCAAGGGGACTGTTGTATAAATGATCTTTTCTAGTTCCACTGGAGCTGCTCTAATTTAGGAGCTCGAATTCTGGCCTAACACAGAAAACATCAGCACAAAGCCCAGTTTCACTTTACTGAACGTGATCTTACTGGTAATTTTCTTTGTCAGAAAATGCCTTGATTTGTGTGCAGAAGATACAAACTGAGCAAGTGCCCAGGTATTAGAAGCACAGGATGGGACATCCTCGAGCACAGGCTTGTGCCTCCAGTCTCTTCTGGGCTATCAATTCATGCTTAGAAAGATAAAGGCTACCAACAAAATAACTCAGGGGCAAAACCCTCTGTGCTGAATGAAAAGGAGGATTATTGGTGTCTTTACTGGGGGGTGAAATCTAACCCTCCACTGGACACCAGCAGACCTAGCAGAGAAACTGTGACAATTCAAAGTATTAAACTCCTCTTCTGTATTGTACACTTCACAGCAGATAAATTCATGTGGCTCAGGCAGCTCTGTTGAGGAACTGAGGACACCCCACAGAACACACAGATATTTGTTGGCCCTCACATCCAACTTAACTTCACCATTCTGTATCTGAGACGCTTCCCTGAGCAGCACAACCACCCCTCAAACAGCTCCTGGTCCAGCAGCACCTCTGCTGTTATCCCCACACCTCCTGCATTATCCTGAGCTCTTTTGCTTTTACCAGAATTTAACAATGTAAATTAAAAGCCTCTGTGGTATTAGCAGTTTCCATGGATCACATGCAAGGCTCTGCTGTTATTCCACCTTACAAAGCAGCACTGAAGGAATTCACAATCCCAATGTGCTCGGTTAGCAGCTGGCTTTTCCACGGCAGCTTTTTCAAGCTACCTCTCCATGAATTGCAAGAGAGGTATCAATAATTTCCAGCTAAATTGATACATTTTGCCTAGAAACCAGAATTCTTCCACATGTTAGTATAAGAAAATGAAAAGCAGATCTTTTATTTTGGGCTTCTCTGTTATTCTCATAAATAAGTGGACCAGACAGCTGACATCTCCTTCCAGTTTACTCCACATTTCCTTTAATTTATCAATGCAAAGTTATTTAGCAGAGTGTCATTAATAGAATTTCTTCAAAGAGAGAAACATTATTAGATATGTTAAATCTCAACAATGTTGCTTCACAGCTGTAGCCATGGATTTTTTTAGGCATTAATTGAACATCTGTGCACTTTAATTAATTTGAAAAAAATGCAATGGGGGGGGGGGGGAGGAAACAGTAGGTACTGTTGAATTTAAGGAACTAATTTTAGTTTTCCAAACCTCCTCAAATAATGATTCTTTTATGTGCACATCAGAGTCATAGCAGAGGTTATTTATCATGTGGCCACACTGCACTGGGTGAGGCTGATGCTCCTACACACCTGCAGCAGTCAAAGCAGCTGCCTGAACTATCCAAGAGAAATGATGGTGAAAGGATTGTCTTGTCCTCTCCTTGAGCACCCAAAAAAGATCAAATTGTACCAAACAAAATCCAGGCCTGCTGCACACACAATCTGGAACTGTCAGCCACAAGTGATACCACACACAACAAACTTGTAAGCACCATCCACAGTTAGGATCACACCTTTCACATTAATCCTGAGGGGAAAATAGGAGCATTTTCTGCACAAATTATATGAACTGGGTGAAGGTGAGACTTCTGAGTCTTTCCAGATCTCCTTTAACAACTATTTGTCTGAGGGACGACACTCACTGAAGAGCTTAAATAATTATAATTAATGTCTGAGGAATGTTTAAGATGCAAAGAACCTGTAGAAAGCACTTTATTCCACAGTCCCCTTGTCTACACTGGAGATTTTTCCTCACAAACATCAATCACTGCTCATACTGCACTAAGCATTATTGTTTGATACTCTGCAAAACATTCCAGGCACTACTTCAAATTAGAGGGGGAAAGAAAGGTGCCAAGTAAAAACAACTTTTAAACTGGATTAAAGCATGGAATACCACAATTCCAAAGCTCTCCTGTTGAATCATATATCCATAACTACTGGAGACTATTTTGAAACACCTTTTACAGTGTTGGGACTGTTCAATGTCATGTTCAAATCACTCTGAGGCTGTTTGGGTGTTTTGTTGTATTGCTGTCCATGAGAATACAACTCCCTGGCACCTTCCCAGCACGAGATGCATTGGAATAACCCCTGGGCTGGCCTTTGGCTGGCACTGGAATACAGATTCCAAGCAGGTAAGAAGTTTCCCCACACACACTCCCAGTGTTCAGCTGCTCATAATCTGCAGCACTCACAATTTATCATTGAAGCCAGAGCCTTGCTGCCAACTTATCAAAGTGGCCACTGAATGCATCTGATCAAGTCTGAGCATCTGGCTCTTCCCTGTTCCTGACATTAGCACAGACAACAGAATCAGTGGACTATTGAATGCAATTACAGTAAGCGAGACAGACAATAAAGATTGATAGTGCCTTCTCTTTTTATCACACACAAAACTAGTGGGGGTTAAAGCTTTGCCTTGAGCTGCCTTCATTTAACAATGATTGAAAATATGCAATTGTGATGGTAAAACACTGCAGCCTGTACCACTTCATTTACTGGACACATTATCAAATTAAATGAAAAGTGAACTGCCAAAAGCAACAGTTATTATATATTAATGATGAATATTTACTTAGCATTGTTCACAAATCACACTGAGAACAGAATCCTTCTTGTTATCTTCTTTGCAGGCTACAGATGAGTAGTTTAACATTTCCATGTTTACGTTAAATCTTCTGTCTGCAAATCTCCAAATTCAGACATGTGCGAATGGTTTTGTGACCATCCATGTGGTTACAAACGTGTAATTAATAAAGTGCTCCAGCAGTAAATGAATCCTAATTGCTGCAGGGATTCTTTACCTCAAATCACTGTTGGTATTCTTGAAAATACTTCACTAACCAAAGAAACTACAGAAAATTCATATTTTGTTTCCAGCAGGCTTTTACGTGGTGGGTTGTGTGGTGTGCAACAGCTTCCAACAAATGGAAAATCCAGGAGAAGCCAACATTGTGGATTTATCATGATTTATCCATCTGTTGTATGGGATTTCAAATTGGTTACTGGTCTTTGGTTACTGCTAAAAGTATGTGGTACATTGGAAATGCACTGACAAGTAAGCAGAGTTTTGCAAGTGAATGATTATTTTGCTTTAAAATTTAACTCCTTGTTTTTCAGGAGCTGTGCTAACAACAACATTCCTGCCTCAAATTACAGGTAAATCATGTCCCAGTGGGTGCCAATAACCTATGGAATGACAGAGCTGATCACGTCATGGATATGGCCTAGTTTGTATTGATTTTTAGTAGCAGATAAACCAAGAAATTTTTTTTATCACAATGTCTTGTAAGCATTGATGCCACATAGAAATTAAGAAAAAATGGTCTTTTCTACAACCTCAAACTACGCTGTTAAAAAAACAAACCCAAACCCCATATATCTCTGGTCAATTTTAGATCAACTGCAATAAAGCAGCAGTTGGACAACTGCTGGGTTTGGGGTTCCATATCCCACAAATGCAAACATCTGTTCCTTGTCAGGCACTGAAATCCATGCTGGCAGATTTTGGCAATGCTTGCTCTAGAGAGGATCTTGATGCAGGCACTAATGTATGTGCAAGTGGCATGGTGAGATATATGAGCCTAAATGACCAAACTGAAGTTTAAACAAAAAAGGCATTGGTTTTTTTGCCCCATGTGCAGCCCTGGGTAGGAAAATAAAGCCATTCCTAAATATTCACTAATCCCTGAGATGTATTCTCTCAGTTTTCCTTCTTTTTTTCAAGCAAACCAATTACATTCCAGGAATTTGATTTTTACAAATTGTTGCTGTAAAGACATTGTGGACTGAACAATACAAAAGAAGAAAACTGAGGAAAGAAGTTTGTTTTTTTCTGGCCATATGCTGGCATATAAACAATAAAAGTGACAAAGACACAAATATGCCACAATGGAAAACTATGTGCAGATCCCACGCAGTAAATTGAAAAAGCAGCATGCTGCATGGTTCTGTTTAACAATAGTGCAAAAATAACTGTAGGAAACTCTGGCTAAGGTGGCCCAGAGACAGTTTTGGAAGGGAGGCATCAATTGACAAACTACAAGTAGAATAAATGAATTATCTTAAGCCTACTGAAAACAGGAAACCAAGGACACTTCTATTTTCAAATGACATTTATTATCACTCCACCCCCTCCCCTTTTTAAGCAGAAAACAAAGCTAAATTTAACTAAAACTTTTTCAAGAAACACAATCCTTTTATTATGTTCCCATTTGCTGGAAGTATCTAGAAAAACTGTAAGTAGAGATTTTTTTTCCCATCTAAGCCACTTTTTCCATTTGAATCCCCATAAAAAGAAACAATGATCCGTTGCACAAAGCAAGAGAACTACTGAAACTTGGTTTGCCATGATCACTTTTTGCTCTGCCACACCACCTCATGCCCCTCATCATGCAAAGGACAGCAGTGAATGATGTGGTGTGTCCCACTTCTGCTGCCAGCAGAGAAAAATGGCATCAAATGAGCCCTGTCCATGTTTTCCTCACTGAGGTATCCCCATCCCATATCCAGACACTGGTAATTATGCAACTCATAAAACATAATGACTTTGAGACGTTGCTCTGCTCTGCAAACAGGTTTAGAAATGCCAAAGTCACTGCAGGGAGAAGAGGAACAGAGCACAGGCTGAACCTCACATCCTCAGCAAGCTGGGCTGCTGTGAGGTACACTCAGAAACAGAGCAGCTGAATGCATTCAGAGGAGGCTACAACATTGCCCTGGAATTTTATTTTGGAAAATAAAACTGAACTGACAGTCACAGGAAAAAAAAAAAAAAACAAAAAAAAAAACCACCAAACAAAACAAAAGTTAAAAATTCTGATCTCGATCTGCCTCAAGTCTGGGAGAAACTGGATGAGCTCTGCTCATTCATTAGGGAAAGGCACTGTCCCCACACCGCAGGGAGAATCATTTTTCGAGATAATCAATTGCATCACAGTCACAAGAATCAACAAGTGTAGTGATAGATAAAGGGAACAGAGATTCTGATTTTCACAAAAGCTGTACTTCACATTTCCACATCCCTCCAATGTATTTCAGTCAAGATATTGTCCAGCTGCCTCATGTTTCAACAGGACAGGAATAATCAAGTCAGACATGTACCAGAGTCACTGGAGTGAGAGATTCTGCTGTCTAAGGTCTTCTCTGAAGAGCAATCAACCTTACTTTTTCCTCTCTTATTTTGCCATTCCTATGGTCTCATATAAAAACAAAGAACCAACCACCAAATTCAAGAGTGAAGTCTCACTCGGTTTTCTCCAGTGCTGCCAGGAGAAGCCCAATCCCCAAGGCACCCTTCTGCCCTGAAGTGTCCCATGAACCTGCTGTGCTCCTTTCTCCAAGAAAGGCAGGTGCATTATTGCCAGCCCCCAGGAGTGAGGAATGGCAGTGCCAACAAACACATCCACAACAGCAAGGTACTAATGAATTTTAGTACCCTCTAAACACCCTCATTCACTCACTCATTTTAAAAAATTGCTATGTGACAATGGAATAGGTCGCACAGCCAAAACACAATATGAAAAACAGAATAAGAAAATATTCCAGTGTATATTCCAAACCACTTCAGATCCTAAATCTACTGATCCAAGCAAAATGCTCTTGCATCCCCTCTGAACTCTGACACAAAGCTTTGTTGTGGCATCAGACAAGAAACCCAACACCTTGTCTGCATCTGCCTAAACAATGTAATTTATTCATTGCTTTAAAAATACCACAGGTAATAATCCTTTATCCATAAATATCACAAGTTTAGGGAAAAAGCTTGTTTCAGCCACTTTGCAGAGGCATGAAATAGGCAATATCATGCAAGATGAGAAATCCGAAAGGAGTATTTAGTGCAGAATGGAAAAACTGCTGTTGTCTAATATAAAAAGGTCCAACGTTGTCATGCTTTTAATATTTCCCAAAAGCTAAATCATGTTATTCTGAGAACACCTTCAGCATCATCCCCTCCCAGTCAAAAACTAATTTCATTTTTTGCGATGTCACAAGAAAAGAAACAGCCTCGGTATGGAATATGCAAAATATAAACTTGGTAAATTCTGAAAAAGCATTCCTCTCATCATCTATCTGATTTAAAAACACTTTCTTTAAAAATGTTTAGCTAAGCCTTTATGCACACTTTTAAAAACTCAAGTCTGAAATGGGTACAGAGAAGGTTTGAGTCATCCTGCCTGTCCAACTCTGAGAACAAAAAGGACAATTGTCCACAGTGATAAGAACTTCACAGGTATTTAGAGGGTGATTGGATTGCAGCAAAATCCAGTGCAGGACATCTGTTCACTGAACCTCACGCCTCATCAAGGCAGCTTTTAATTTGCTTGTTTCTACCCCTCCTGCAACATTCTAAGTCAGTCACATTTTGTAACCATGATGGAGCATCTTCAAAAGTTAATTACAGCTGTGCAGGGCCTCTTCAGCAGAGGCAAAAAGGGAAATGTTCTGTTTCATGGTGGTTTTGAATCAAATCTTGTCCTTAGTGAGTGTCCAGAGCAGAGGGATGCCAAAGCCTCTCTTAAGGCATTTCAATGAGAGCAGGCAGGTTTTGTAGTCACCCTCCAAAAGCCTTTGGGAGGAGGTGAGAATTTTCCTTTGGAGATCCCTGTCTCCCTTTATTGACTGCAGAGGAGTCCCAGCACAACTCATCTCCTATTTAGACCTTGAACAAGGACTTAAAAGCCAAGAAGACAGGTCAGGATCCTGCAGGAAAAGCCACAAAACAGGAGCAGGTCCCTGGCAGCCTCCCACATGAGCTGGAGCTCTTTTCCTGCCTATGTCTCAATTCCATGTGTGTGAAAAAGGATAACATCCCTGCCCCAACTCACAAGGGCACAATAAACACATTAATGATTATTATACCCCCTGAAACTATGGTAATGAAGGTTGTAAGTGTGAGCAGCACCATCAGAAATGTTTCTGTGCATTGAGTTCCACTTACCAGCTCTCTCTGTCGTGCAGCACCTCCTCGGGCAGGGATCCTGGGGCAGAGCCTGGAGCGACCCTTGGCCTGTGCCCACCAGAAGCTTTGGAGCATTTGTGAGCAAGGGCTGGGCTGGTGCCCCTCCAGGGGCACAGATGTGACTCTGCTTGGCAGGCTGTCCACAGAGGATGGTGGCAGATGCTCCTGGTTTATTTCTTTAATTGTGTTTCACATGCTCTGGGATTTCTCAGAGTCTCCTCAACTGCTAAATTCCATTACCACCTCGATTGCCTGACCAGGCCCCTTGGCACAGCAAATACAACTTCCAAAGGGGACCTAAGGGACACCAATCCCAGAGTGCAAAAGTCTTTGGTGATGACCCTGCAGTGTTCCCTGCTAAGCAGCAGCAGATGAGCACAAGCAGGAAGGCAGAGCCTGCTCTCCTGCCCCTGCAAACAATCCCTTAAAAGCCTTTCAAGGTGACATTTTCCACCTCTTTCCCTGCACCATGTCACATAAGGAAGGATGCTGTACCCCATGGCACCACTTTTACTCATCAAGCATTTAATAGCAAAAATACTGTCATTTAAATTCTTGAAAAATTATAATTTTAGTTAACTCTGAGATAGAGCAGGGAGTTAGAACAGGCCCCCCTTCTCAAGAATCCTTTCTCTGATTTGAGCTTGAAGGTGAAACCAGTGAAGCTGCAGAGTGCACTGATGGGAAACTAAGAAAAAGAAGGAAAATGGCAACTATTGGACTAATCCTTACTCAGGACTAAAAAATCAGGCACTTAAAATTGGTGAAAAATATCTGGTTCACAGCTAAAAGCACAAACAGAAGAAATCTTGACTAGGGGCAAAACAGTAATGTCAACATTACCTTAGGAATGCCTCAGCTCAGTCCTTGAGTCCCAAGATCTCTTCAAATCAGCTGGTTCAGGCTCTGGAAATTACAATAATAATAAAAATATAATTAAGACAGAAAATATTAGTGTAATAATTCTGGAAGATCTTATTAAAAGAGCTAATAAAAGATGCTTTCCTCCTTCCTGCAGTCCCACATCTGCCCAAGAAAAGGGGAGAGAGGGGCAGGAGGGACACCTGGACATTTGGAGAGCCCTGAACACAGCAGCATGGCTGGCTCACCAAGACATAATTGCTTCTTCCCTCTCCTCTCTAAATGTGATAAAATATAAATTATTTAAAAATTAGAGGCATTTAGAGTAACAGCCCTCCAAATGCACAGTATTTATTCCTTCTTTCATTGCCCACAGTTTATGGCATTGTCTGGCTTTGGGTGTGCATTGCTATTTTTTTCCCTCCTCAGTTTACTCAGTATAAGGCTTGCACTGATCTCATCAATAAGAAATGAATTTTGGTAACTTTCAAAACCACTATATTATTTTTCCTTTTATTTGTAGTGAGTTTTTCTTCTCTCAGTGGTATTACTGCAATAAGTCAGTCATTATTTCTTTATGTTTTCCCTCCTTTCTTTAGTATTTCATTTCCCTTTACAGCACATCTCGTGATCACAAAGAAAACAGAGACACTTATTTCTTTTAACAGTTGAAATTGCTGCAAGTGATTTAACTGTCATTTAATCTGATTCCTCTCTTCTGTCTGTGGAGAAATATGTTTAATGTACTGGAAATTATGTTAATAAGAAAAAGCATTATCTCATTTAATGAAATAAATATACAAATATTTCAAAATAAAATAAAGAGGCAATCTTCACTGAGGAAAAAATGTCTCTTATGGTTTGCATAAAATAAACAAATGAGAAAAATTAATGAATACAGTGAAATATACTGACAAAAATTATGCCTAAACTCAAAAGGGAAAAAATAAAGAGAAGGTGACTGAATTGCATCTCACCTAATCAGATGCTTTTTGAGACAACACAGAAGGAAGCTCAAAGGATCACAGTACAAATTATTTTTTTAAATTATGTTTTTACCCTAGGCTAAACTTTTCTCCCTTCCTTTTAAAATCCCTCAATTTTCCTGCCTGTTTTTTTTTGGGTTTTTTTTGTAATTGCTTTATTTTCTTCAATTGGCATCAAAATAATATTTATTGTTTAATGACTGCAATTGCTTCATCCTTTAATTATCTTTGATCCCGTGCCACAAAATATATTTAATTTATGGCAAAGAACTTTGAGCCCCTCTGATTTAGTTAATTGTAACAATCAATAACCGTTTCTAAGCTTTTCCATTCTGAAGGATGTAACTAGCATGCACTAAGGTTAAACAAATATTGTTAGTGGGGAGAGAAAAACTTGTAGCAATTATGTAATAAAAGCATGACCATTGCAACAGAAACACATAATTAGCGATTTAATTACAGACATCAAAACAAACTAAAGATGTCAATAAAAAAAAAATCTCCTGTGACAAACTGATTTCATTTCCCTGTTCTGCAATTCTAGATCTTCACGTATTTCTTTCTGTTTTCTTGTTTTCCAGAAATGAAGAGCTCAAAACCCAAAGAAGAGACTCAGTGCCATCCGTTTGGGTGTGACTGTGGTAGGGATTTGATGAAATCCTGGGATTGCTTTCTCACTGGCAGAATCAGTGCCTTCACTGCATCCCACAGGGGATTTTTTTAACTCCCCTTTCAAAGGGCCCAGCAGTGCTGAGTGTGCCGTGGTGCCAATTCCTCAGGGGAGCTGCAGTCACTTGTGTCACGAACCTTCTCAAGGCATTTTCTAAGTGCACCCGTTTCTGTCTCTGCTTCCCCACTCCTCACAAAGTGCTGTGGATCATAACAGCTCCGGCTCAGCCACTTCTGCTACCCAGAATAACCAGCCAGAGTGTGATGTGGAGAGATCTCAAGTGGCTTTCTCACTTGAAATCCAGAGTTTTACTTTCCTACAGTTTTTCTTTCAGTTTATGGGCTTGCGAATGGGAATTTGAGGGGGACAGAAGTTGTGCAGTGAATTATTTGGGTCAGTATTAAACAGGTCACCTTTTCATTTTTAAAAAGTACCTAAAAATCCTTACAGTGAAATTCTAAACCCACTGAAGTCGGGAACAAAACTCCCAGCAGCTTCATTGGGATTTTCAACCTGTGCTTCCTGAAACACGCAAGGGGCACAGCACAAATCCAGATTCACCACTCCTGACAGAAATCTTCCATCTTGAGGGCCTGCACCCGATTCATCTGGATTGGAGGCTTAAACTGCTTTTAATCATTTTGTGAGATACAAAGCAAATCCTAGAAAATGGTTGCTTTCAAGTGTAGCTTATCGTTCATGCAAAACAATAATCCATTTAAATAAATTTGGAATCACTGTTTTCCATACACATATATAAAATCCCAGCCTCTGTACAAACACCAGAATTTGGTTTTAATTATGTACTTTCTTTTTCTGCTAAATTTCAATTCTACAGAAAACATTCCCTACAGTTTTTGTGATTAGGGTTTACAGAGATATTCAGGAGAGAATAACCCATCATAGTCACAGCTTTATATTTCTAATTCCAGGTTTACCAGCATTTAAAAACAAAAAGCTAAAACCCACTGCAGTTCTTTTATAACTAGAGTGAAGAGTGGTCAGCAATACAAATTACTTAGGAAATTATTCTCCTGCTGGGAAAAAATATGGCACTGTCAATATGTAGAAATGGCTCCAAAATGCTCTGGGTTGGACCCACAAATGTGGCTCCAGCCTCCAAAGCACTCTGGGTTAGACCCAAAAATGTGGCTCCAGGTTATACCCATAAAGCCAAGTTAAAAAATTATAATAATCTGATATATTCCTCTTGCAACAATACTTAAGGGAGCTGGATCAAAAGAGTGGAAGCATTGACATTTTTTATTTCAATGTCTTTTGAGTGATCAAAAGACTATTGACATGAACAAACCATCCTGTCAAGTTACAAAGAAAGAACCCCAAAATCTCTTTTTTAAAAGGTGTCTGTTTTTAAACTTGCATCTAAAAAAATCTGTAAGCTCTGCCTGACACAAACCTGAATGTTTTCCCATTCAAGATCTTGAAAGACAGACATCCTTTTTTCAAAGGATACTTGTACAGCAAAAGCTTAATGTTTTTAAGCAAAATCGAGTAAATCAAAGTTCCTAAAAGCAACACCTTCTTTTGTCTTCTTTTTTCCTAACACTTTTGTCTCTTTTCCAATTTCTTATCCTATTGTTGACAGCACAAAAACGATGGAAGGAGAGAGCAAAGCTACATAAGGTGGTATTCAGCAATACATTTGACTCCAAGGAATTCTTTTTTCACTGAACACGCTCAGTATCCTGAATTTCAGCCATCTTGCACATTTAGCTTTTCTTGTTTCAAGGCTAAATCTGGATGAAATCAAACCCAGGACTTCTTCCCTACATGTGCAGAGGAGAACTACAAATAGAGCCCTTTTCTACCCTGTGCTGTGAATAAAAATAAAATCCCTCTCTGTGGGTACATCTTCCACCATATTTTGGGATCCATAAACTTGTCAAGAGAAAGGATGGCACAGACAGATCCTCACAAGCACATCTCCAACTCAGCTCATCTTCCAGCCCATCGCAGACTCTAGAGGACATGGAAGCCACGAGCAATGTCTATGTGGGACCTGCAGAGAAAAGAGCTCCTGCTCCTCTGCAGTGCTGAGGGAGCATTTCCCACTGCGCAGCCACTGCAGAAATTCACTGATCCCACTGAACTCTATGGCCAAGGCCACACAGATTCAATGCCTGTTGCCAGAGGCAAAGGGGAAGCTGCTGGTGCATCTTCCAGACCTTCTGGCTGCCATGGACTGAAGACATTCCTGCAACACCCTCTGTACCATCACTGTGGAAGCTGGAAGCTGAAAGGAAAAGCTAATAGTGTCTTATGTACTTCTGAAGTTCCTCCTGCCTCTTTCATGTCATTCCTTTAGACTATTATCAGTCTTTTTAAACATATTTGAATTGATTTGATTTTTGCATTTTGTCCCTCTGTTCCTTTAATGAAAGGAATTAATTTATATACCTTTGAAGAGCTCTCTGCTTTCCCACAATGCAATTGGCTATTTTTGCCTCAAAACGGGAGTCAGACTTCACCAGCCTGAATCTCAGGAATGTGCACAAATACTAGAAAATCTAGAAAAATCAAGTAGGTGCTTGAAACCACAAAATGGAATGAATCCCTTTGAGCAGAAATGCAGAATTTCAATGCCAAACAGTGAATGGATGTACCTCTTCACCCAACCCTTTTATTTGGTTTTGTGTTTGTATTTCTTGAAGCACATATTTTTGCAAACTACATTGTATGATTTCCATCTACTCCACAGGAACACATCACTAACCCAGCAATACTGAAACACTGAAAACATATGGGAAATACCTGAACTACAGAGAATTTAAAAACAGGAGGAAGAGTAAATATATGTGGTGCCTGAGCTTTGCAGATCCATTTTAGTTTTGTTATCCAGACTGCAAATATTGCTCCAATTGATTTACATCAAAGACAGCATTTTTAACCAACTCCACAGAACTAAAGGAGGAAGTTGTGCCAAGCACTTTATTTTTAAATTCCTTCTCTTGTTTGTCAACAGTGACAATTGATAGCAGACATCTCAAAACCTCCAGCATCCTTGATACTGATTTTGAAGAGATCTTGATACCTGACTATCAAACTTCTACCAAAAGCATTCTCAAAGATTTGAGAGTGAAAGCAAATTAAACAGGCTGAAACACAGCCCTCAACCAGTTGAGACCATTGGCAAAAGTATAGCCTCTATGAGCAAGCTATTTGTTTTTTGCTGCAGAATACCACACTGAGTTATTAAATTGTGACAACTTCAGCACAAGGCATGATACAACTCTACAAAGACATAAATGAATAAATATTGGGGGGTTCCCCTAAAATGAGGCTTTGTGCTTTCTTGTTCTCCATGGAAGCTGCTTGTGGTCACATTGAAATTACTGGGGCCTTCACACTTCATCCTTCAAACTTCTGGGTTTGTCTTGCAGCAGTTGCAAGGGCAGCCAGCGTGTGTGAGTGATGCAGCACTGACAAGTGGAGCTGTAGACACCTCATCATCCCCCAAGAATGTCCCCCATAAGTGAAACCAGAAGAAACTCTCCACAGCCTATTCAGCCCCAAACTCACGAGTACATGAGCAAGACAGATGCTCTCAACATGAGTAACGACAGAGTTCCTGTTCTGCCAAATGAGCCTTTGTCCTTCCTTATCATTCCAACAAGTCAACCTGGGAAACCATCTGCAAAGCTGAGAACAAGCAGCGTTTTTTTTTGTGAAATATGTTAAAAATCACTTCCTCACAGCTTTGGAAGGAACCAGACATATTTATCACAGTGCTTTCCAGGTAGCCCTTTTTAGGGATCTACACTTGTGCAGGAGACTTTTCAGGTCACAAAAACAGCCGTAACATCTAAATTTAGGGAAGTTGTCAGACATGGAAGTCTGGAGACTTGTAAACGTCCCTGTTTCCAGGTTTGCATGAAACTCAGCGTCCCCTGCTTCTCATCCTCATGGAAATAACATGCAGATCCATTTCTTTGTGCTGTCTCCAGCACATCTACACCTGAACATTCCTTGCTGCAACCGATGAAAAGGTGCTAACGAATACAATTAATTGTTTTCAGACTCCAAACACTGTTCAACACCAGTCCCAGTGAAGTAATGCAGAAAGGTTAAGGAAGATTTTTGCCCTTAGCATTATTTTCTGCCTTTTTTTTAGCTGACTTTCATAGGATACACAGTCCATTGTTGCCTGATAAAATTAGAACATCAGAGATAGCCTAACTAGAATGCAATTTATCACTGTAGTATTCCAGTATATAGAATTTCTATTCCTTAAATAAACATATTTCTTTAAAGTGTCAACACAACCAAGAAATCTGATCTCCTAGACAATATTCCAGGCTTGATGTATTTTTATTGCTCCCCAGTAATGAAGTTTTAACTCTTGATATATTCCTGCTATTTAACTGTCATTTCAACAAAACTAAAATGATCCATTTCCGAAGTTGGTTCAGGCAGAGTCCTGACACTGTGCAAAGCAATGCGCCCAGGTGCTCTCCCTGGAAGCTCCCACCATAATGCTTCACCGACAGGGGAAAGGAGCTGGAGAATAAAGAACATATTTAAATGCATAACACAATCGAGGCCATAAATTCGTTCTGCACCAGTTGCACATGTAAATAAGGGGCAGTGAGTAACTTTTTTTCCTGTATGTGCAGTTTGTGGAGTGAGTGCTGGTCCTCTGTAAAGCTCCCATGTGGTGGGAATGGCGCTGCTCTGTCACACTACAGCAAGTCCCTCTCTCAGCCACTCCAGATTTAACCATGATAACTTCTATTCAAAGTTACCACTGCAGAAAGAGATTTGAATGAACAACTTCTATCACATTTATATTTGTCATTAGGGATTAGCTAATCCCACATCAACTCTGTACATAATATATAATTGCATATCAACAATATCAGCTTGGAAATGTGTCTCACTTCTTCCAGCAGTTTCCCAAGTTAAGCATTTCTGTCCTGCTAATGAACCCTTTGTTCCACTGAATATGATTCTGCCAGGAATTTAATGCATGTAAATGTAATGACATAAGAGCATTACATAACCACTCTCCTACAGGAGTTGATACAGTACAAAATATAATGAAGCCAGACTATAAATGATGCATATACCTGCAAGGGAAAAGGAGCCTTTTTTCATTTAGTGAATCTCTATAAATAACAACGTGGCAAGAAATGGTTTCAAGTGCTTCAAAATGTTTGGGGAAAGGGATCAATTGATGTGTTGCTGAATTGTTAAATAGAAATGAAAAAGGCAGCTAAAAGATTAGAAGGTACTTCCGACTTTCTAAGAATTTTAAAGCAAAAAGCTGTAAAAAAAAATCTAGAAAAACACCTACATTCACCACCCCATCCTGCATTGGAGAATGTTCTTGCTACTTCTTCCCTCACATTTTGGAATCAAAGGCACCTGCAGCAGGAACTGGAACATCCAGGACCAGATTCTGAAGTTGCTCCCCTCAGAACATTTCCCTTGACATCAGCTGGCTCAGTGGACTCACACCAGGTAAATATTACCTTCTATAGGGAAGGAAACAAACAACTCTTGGAGCATTTTTATGCTCCAAATAGAGGAAACTCAGTAATCTTTATAGAATAACATCTGAATGAAATTGTTCCCTCTTTGTCCTTCTTCCTCCCTCCCTTTCACTGCTCAGCTACCTTGAAAAGAGCAAGGAAAGGTAAAGCTGCACCCAGCCATGAGCTGCAGCCACAGCTTGGGAAACAACTGTCCCCAAACAAAGCCCATTTGTCTGCATTTAGAGACCTGGAAAGAACAACTGCTCACTTACATAAGTCCTGACTTTACCTAAGATGAGGCTGTAATTCCAAGTGTACTTCCTCAAGCATTTTGTGCCCAGGTTATTTATGTTATCCTGAGTAAGAAGTGCTCCTCTTGTCGCATGTATAAATAAAATAGTGTATAAGCAGACGCTGAAGTGTCTCTATTTTGCATTCAACCGCCTCCCTATATTCCCCCCACCGACTTTGTGTTTGACAGAAGGAATTTCACCTCTGCCCACTCCTTCTCAGGCTGGTATCAGTGAACTCAAGGCAAGGAATCCACAAGTGCTGACTTACATTGAATTATATGACAGAAATTCTTTCTGAATTTTGAATGTCTTATAATTTTCCTGCAGAAAGATGCAAAACATATTTCTGAGTATCAGCAAAAAAATTATATTAAAGATTCTTCACTTTTTCCCTTTTTTATTTGGCCAGAATTTAAGTCCAGAATTTAAGCATTTGAAATCTTTGAATATGAAAAGCCAAAACTCTGGAAATAAGTTTTGCAGAAAAAGTCCGGCAGTATTACAAATTAAACCAAACTAAAGCAACATTAAGGTGTCATTTAAGACCTTTAAAGCTAGGGAGCTCAGACTGAGGGCTCTTACTTTGTGAGAAAGGTGTGTTAGTACAGTCATTACTTTTTTTTTTTTTTTCTCCAAAAGTGTTTGAGAAAAGAAGCAAATAACGTCATGGAAGTTCTGTTTGGAATATAGAGACAGCACAAACTAATTTGTCATCCAAACTGATAAACTTTGCACAGCATTTGAGAAGGAAGGAGAGGAGACAAGTCGCCAAACTCTTGGGATCCATGTATAAATTGGACTTTTTTCATGCATATTTCATTGCCATGTAACTCTTCCCTCAGTTCAGACTTCGGAATGTACTGCTAAAAAGTGCAGTATAGATTTTCAGATCCACAGCACTGTACATGTCAATTTTAGAAGCATTTGTATGCAGGTACCCACCTGCACGTTTTAGGAGCTGCTCACAGGTCCTCTCATTGGCACATTTTAGGCACTGGGAACGATTCCTGCGGGTCCATTCACACAACAGATTGAGGGTTTTTCAGAAGAACTCTTTCCAAATTACACACAAGTAAGACACCATCTCATCAGCCCCCAGGGCAGATTCCACTTGGGCCGCAGGTATTTACAGCTCTTTGAGGTAATGAATACCAAATCAAGCCCCATTTGCACCACGGGCTGAGGTCATGCAGTTCTGATCCTGATAAAATATATAATGTCTGGTATAAGTAATTATTTTGTTGTTTTTATACCTTAGCCCATTTTGCTTGTATATACAGTGTTAAAAGCTAATATATTATTCAATAGCTATAAGGGGCCTTTTTTCTGGTCTTTTCAGTGGTGTGATTGTCTTACACATCCTGTCAGAGCATTACGATGTCACAGAACTTTGCAACAATTTACTGCTCAAACCAACGTGCACTTCACTAATATCATCTGGATGGGGAAGTGTGCTGACAATACTTTATTAAAATACAGGCTTTAAGAGCCTGCCCAAAATGCGGCTAAAACACCAACTGCAATTAGGGGAGGGACAGAATGACTGGGTTGGTACAAAAGTTCCAAGTATATTATTTTGTAAGTAAGAACAAGTTATTAACATGTCATAACAAAAATATAGATTTTATATATTTACTGTCTAGCCCAAATGAATCATGTAAAAAACAAAATAAAAATCACTTGTTATAGGTGGGTTTGGATGTTCTTAATAGAGGGAGAAAACCAGGGGTGCAGCAGCACAGGTTGTGATTGGCAATCCTTGTTGTTTCTCCAGCAAAAATAGCAACACCCTAACGCTAGGCCTCCCTTTAAGAAAATGACAAGAATATTCTCTACCCTGTGGAATGTTTGCATCAATCATGTACCTGTGGCTCTCACAGTGAGCTGGACTATTACAAGATTGATGATAAGCTCAAACACAATACTTGACCTAAATACATTATGTAGCAGTGGATGCCTGTTAAGTAGGTCAGCACGGGCTCTTAAAAGTTATGCAAAACTTCTTGCTGCCACACAGGCAGCATGTCAGGAGTCGAGAGGGATGAGAATCAATTTTATAGGCTGCAGGAAATCTCTTCTCATCATATGAAAATCGGTTTCACCATACTTAAAATGTCTTAAATACTGGGAAATGCTGCTTGTCACATGTCCTTAGGTGTCTGAGTGAAATCCTAGTGAGGTGGGCAGCCCGTGAGAAGCCCGAGGATAATCCAGAGGTTCACGTACATGGCAGACTCCTCTTTGAAAATAATTGTTCAAATAAATATTTTCCATTCTTGCAGTCAAATTGTGATTTATGGGATGTATCAGACAAGCCTGCCAAGCCAAGGAAGTCTGTATTTAGTAGTGATTAATCAGAGATAGCTATATTACCCTGCCTGGATCTTGGAAGCTCTTCAGCAGTGTGGTGGAGAGAGGACAAGTGTCCAGGGACTTGCCTGGGGTGGTCCCCACATGTGAGGAGTTTGGCCACACAGCAGGACACAGATTGCACCTGCCAAAAGAGCTGGGAACTGCTTACCCATCCCTTCGTACACATTTGAGCACCAGGGACTGGACAGGCTTTGGATAAAATAAGAATAAAGGATACATTTTGACGCAAAGCCACTGAGGTCCACTCTGCATTGAGCCATGAGCCACCTGGAGCTGATGAGCCTCTAAGGGAGGCGAGTCCAGCCTGATTCAAGGAGCTCATGTTATGTGACTAGTAACCTTTGCAATCTCTAAACTGAGCTGAATTTCTGGTTTTTACCAACTGGGTACCTCTTACAGCAATAACTGAGCAAACCATTAATGCCTCAAAAGAGACCACACTGGGCCCACCCTTCAAATGTGTAAGAAAAGCCCAGAAACAGATGATTTTCATGGCTCAAAGCCTTGCCCTGTCACACTGTCAGTCATTTCCTCTCTGCACGGGAGCAGGCATGGCCATGACGTTGTGTTGGCACTGCTGAGTGCTATGTGGAACATTCTTCCTACAAAGAGGCTTCTTGTAGATAAGTACATGTTAGGAGTGAGGACTTGCACATCACTTACTCTGCATTTCCTCTGCCCACACTCAGCAACTTACTGACAAATGTCAATAAAAAACCCCCAGGCTATTCAGCAGTTACAAGAATGTAGCAAGGAAAAAGAAATCAGTGATAAAAGCAAGTTTTTTTGAGGAGAGAGAGGAAATAGGTGTAGAAGTGTGTCTTGGAAAAGCAAGTCTCATGAAGGCTTCCCACCAGCCTCACAGTAATGTGGCTCATGTATGCAAGTTGCATATTTTAGTTAGCATTTAACTCAGAAGCTTTTCCTTTGAGACAAGTGATTATTTTCTTTTCCTGTCTGACCTAGTGAATACTGCAGTGCTCCATGACACTGTATTTGTGCCCTGCAGGCAGCAATGTCCCACCAACTTTCCACCAAATGCTCGTAACACAAGGCAGAATGACACCAAAAAAATGAGGAGTATTATTTTGCATACTGCAAACAAATACATGCTATTGTGTTTCTTCTTTTATTGTTTTGTTATTTCATCATTATTCACCACAGTTCTTGCCTTCATTTGCAGAGTTTGGGTTTTAATGTAATGGCCATTCAATAAAAATGTTGCTTTTAAGGGTTTGCTTATCATCCCATTTTCTCTTCAACCCTTCAGCAACCATATGGCAAGCAATCAGGTCTGCAATCACTAGGTCCATATTATGTAGAGCATGATTTCAGCATTATGCTATTACCCATCTGTTTCTGTAGAAAAAGACATGAACCCTTGTATAAGAGGTCAGTGGTTTCATTGCACACCGTATTCCAGAAATCCATCTCTGTTCACTTGAGATCACTTTCATGATTTACTGTAGTCTTTTAGGCAAGGCTCTTTTTCTTTTTTTTTTCTTTTTAAATACAGACAATCAACACAATTTGTCTGTCTGTTGTTTAAAAATATTTGTAACTGCCATTGGATGCACTTGTGCTCTCTTAAAGATACTCTCCTGAGATCATGCTATTTTCTTAAATAAGAGACAAAAAAAAAAGAGAGTGGAAGGTTCACCCATTTCCATTTGTTTAACAGATTACTCCAGGAATAATGAGGTTTGGTGTTCCGTTAGGAGCTAGAAGGAATTCTCTTTTGCTTTGTTTCTTTGGTTTCAGCACTAGGCAAGGAGGTATTTGACTTTCTATAGCAGAGGAATGCACCATAAAAGTACAGACATAATGGAAATGTCAGTTTTTAATTTGACCTAATCCTCAGATTCTGCCCACAACAAAGACAAATCAAGGGACTTCAACTGCAGCCTATCAAGCTAAGGAAAGGAAAAAATAAAAAAAAAGAAAAAAGAAAAATTGTCTCATGCCAAGGAACTTCACTGCAGGCCACTCTGTTAACCACAGCACGTAACCGGACACTTCAGTTCCCTGCCACTCTATCGCCAAAAAGTCTCTGCCATGATAAAGAAATACAAAAAACATGTCCAAAAATAAATTCAGCATTCCTTAAGTGTCACACTATTCACTGCTTGTACAACATATTTAGCAGGATAGCTATGCTTGACTGGAGAAACACAATGGAATTCTCTTTAACAACCTCTTTTAAGTAAACCACAAGCTTGACCTAAAACAAAAATAAATAAAAATTTCTACATGCAAGCCATTCAACAGCACAAAAGTGGTCTTTTAATCCAAATTATTTTGTAACAGCAGATTTGTCAGACACTTCCCAGACTCAGAGCTCATAGAAAAAAAAAATAAATTAAACAAAAAAGTTCAAAATTCAAATAATGTGAAAACACAAACAGAATCAAGACACAGTGTATGGTGCCCAGAGAGAAGGCAATAACAGAGGCTAGGGATGGGAAGGAGGGCTCAAAGGTGCCACAGGGATGTTAAACCCCCAGAGCAGCTTGAGAGAGGAAAGAATGGATGAGATTGCTAAAATGTTCTTGTTTGCTACTACAAACTTCTCAGAAGTCAATTATTTTGTTGAAGGAAGCTAAAACAAAGAAACTAATTTGGTAAAGTTGGACTTAAAATGGAAAGAGAAAGCCATAGAAGCTTCCAAAACATCTGTGTTCATTATGGGTAGCAGAAGCAACTGAAAAAAATTAATTTCTAAGTTTTCTTTGCAGAAGCAAGTCCTTAAGGACAAAACTCAAGCTGCACAGTGAAAGGAAACATTGCATCTTCACCAAGGAGAGGCTCTAGACAATTCTGGGGTACAAAAATCAACCCAAATCTGTGCAGTGGTTTCTTCTCACTTAAAGAGGTTTAAAAAAGTAGAATAGATCTGCAGTACAGCTCTTGGCCAACATTCAACAAAGCTCATTTAACTTCTGAAGCAGCCTGGATGTGGCAGGCTCATGGAAGCTTGATCCACTAATGGGAGAATTAGGCTTTTAGAATGTATGCTTAAGTATCAAATGCTGAGAGTCATTTCAATAATAAAATCATTAAAGAAATGATACATGGACATATTAGGTCGATTAGGTAGACACAGGCAGACAGATTAGATGGGATGACCACAAAGAATAAAGTAAACATGAAATAGAGAAAAGTAAAGGGCAGAAAATTGAATCTAAAATAATATTATAGATATATGAACTTGGCAAATAACTGGAGTGATTCCCCTGAAGAAAGAAATATTAAGCTGGTCAAATAAAAGCTGGTAACTCACTTTTCCCTTTTACTTTAATCTCTGACTTTATATGGCGTAAACACTACAAAGATTAGGGAAAACCAAGTGTTCAGAATGTAACTATGGAAATTACAGGCTGACAACCATCAATTACAGAATAAATGCTGTTCAAAAGCAGATGTAATAATAGCTGGCAAGAAACATTAATACAGTTTGACCTACAGTTTTATTTACTTCTTTCACGCAACCTGAATGTCATGGTGCTTACATAAACAATGCTTAATGCTTTGAACTTCAATAAAACACAGCAAGAGTTAATTAAAATGATACAATCAAGGCATATCTCTTTCGATATAATAGACAGAACAATAAAGGGAGACTGTTTATTATAGATTCTAATAATTATTCACAAAAAGTATACAGTGAAAGACTAAGCTTTAATTTTAAAGATAACTTCTTGAGCTGAAAAAATCTCCTTGCTTTGATGTTTGCTAGCTGCTGAAATTCACGCATTTGGGAGCAGAGGCTTTGGCAAACAAACCCTTAATACACACGGATGAAAAGCTATTTTCAATAACATTAATGTTTAACGCAAACTGCTAAAAGCAAGAAAATTCAAAGTTAAGGTTGACAACTCCATTTTTAGCTTAGAGATCAGAGTTTAAAAAGCTCCAGCATCTTATTCCAGAACTGTTGTAAGATTGCATTCAGAATATCTCAGCTTTTGTTTCATTTTCCATTCTCTGATTCTTTCCATTAACATGCAGACTTGGAGGGTTTTGTTCTATTTTAGCTTGTTGTTGTTTTGATGGGATCGCCTTTGTTCCTTTCATCACCCAAAAGCCATCAACAGAAGGAACAGAAGTAGCTCCTGTTATGAAACCTCCTGTTCTAAGCCATCCATTCACCTTTCCAACAGCAGCCAGTGCTGCCTCAAGCTCCCCCTTCAGCAAGGCAGGACTCAGGAACCTGGAGAATTTCTGACAATGCAGAGTGTTGTGAGGTACAGAGCATCTCCAGGAATGTTCTCCCTTATGGAGCCAGGTTCATGTCCAGCTTAATCAAACCCAAATCCCACATCTGCTTGTCAACAAAGGTGGCCAAGCAAGGGAAATTATATTCCAAGTTAAAAAGTTTGAGCTTTTCCATTTTGGTTGGGGTGTTATTTTGCTTTTTTCCCTCAGGAAAAAAAGGAGGAGATATTATCTTTGACTGAATTCATCTGAAACAAACAAAACTGCCTTCATCAGCTAAGAAATATTGGATCCACAACCTCCTGTCCCCCATTTGCCCTTTTCTTTTTCTTCATTGTCACATTTGTCTAACGTGAGAGAAGGGAGGAAAAAAAAAGAAAAGAAAAAACAATAAACTCAGGCATTTATTTCTTCTTTTTCTGTTTTTTTTTAGATATCAAATGAGTTAGAATCTAAAATGCTTATTCAAACTAAATTCCTAAAATACTGAAGACCTGCTTTTAATTAAAAATATTATTTGAATAAAACCAGTCTGTGAGCTGGTTAGTCTGCCTTGGATGTTTTCTCACAAATTCCTTTTTCTAACATGGTGCCACATTGCTGTGCCCTCTGTGCCAGATGAAGCCCTGGCTGCACACAAGGCTCCTTTCACAGGTCTAACTTCTACTCTGAGCAGCAGCTGCGCTGCAGCTCTTCAAGTGATCAGTGTCACAATACCTGGAGAGCTTTTACTGCCCTGTTTTTTCACAATCTTTACTTTAAAAAGAATAATTAAAAAATTCTAGATTTTTCAAGTAAGAAGTGTTTTTAGCCTTCATAGATCCAGAGAAAGATTTGCAACTGTGACCTTAACACAATCTTTAGGTTTGGCCAACAGAAAGCAAATGAGAACCCAATGATAGTTTTATTTAAAGATGATGGCAGTTTTAGCCTATGAGATTGATATGAGTTTTTTGAAGGGAATCCCTTTGGCCAGGTCAGCTGTCCTGGCCACCCTCTCTCATGGCTCCCTCACTGCCAGATCCTGGGAAACTCAACAGTCCTTGATTTAGGGTGAGCTCAGCAACAACTACAACATCCCTGTGCTATCAGTGTCATTCTCATCCTAAATCCAAACCACAGCACTGCACCAGCTACTGAGACGAAAATGAACTCTGTCCCAGACAAAAGCAGGACAAAAGATAAGACTTTAACTTCATCAAATCGGACTAAACTTGCCAAGAGTTCTAAAAGTAGTGGGAAATGCTCCTTGTTAAGGAGACACCTGATTGCTGGTCCCACTGAATTCAGAAATCTGCAGAAGATTCCATGTCCCTCTCCAAGCACTGGGACTTGCAGCTCTGCTGGGTGCAAATCCCAGCCCACCCAGTGCCCCCTCCAGCAGCAACTCCCACACCACCCATTTCTGTTCCTGGCTTTAAGGCAGAGGTAACAACACTCAGGAGACATCTGTATCCATGGCATGCACCCTAAAATAACTGCAGCACTACAGCTAATCCTTTCTTAATTACTGTTTTTTAAAGAGCACAATTCTTCTGCTGTATATTCACAAGTGCAGCACCATGGCAGGGGAGTTGATGTGCAAAGACATGACTGGGTGTTATTCCTTACAAAAACAATTATCTGCTGGCTAATTGGGATCACTACATTGGTATAAGTGCTGGAAATAGTTCTGATCAATTGTTATAATAATGTACCAAGTCATGGAGAATTTAAAGAAAAAATGAAATTCCAGGATGTGAAAAATTACTGAATTACAGCGCAATCTTTAGTGTTTTAATTGAGCAGTTTTCTCAGAATATGGGGGGAATGACTCATGCAGTTCCCCACCTCCACAAGCAATTTTTGCCAACCCATCTGCCACCCCAAATGTTGCGTCCAAAGCAACCCCATCGGTGGACTTCTGCTCCCTCTGCTGGATCTGCAAAAATAGGATTAATAGACCCAAATCTGCTTCCCTGGGAGGCAAGGGCATGACTTCCACTGGGCTCACCAGAAGAAGGGCTCTGCCATAGCACTGCCTCCAAAGTGGTGCTGACATCACTGCTAACACTGACTTGCAAATAAGTAGCCAATGAACAGCTGTAATACTTTTAAATAAAATTACTTTTAAACAAAACCTCCTAAGACCACGAGGGAATATCAGTTAAAAGCAAAAATTATTTAAGAGAGTATAATTTTTGTCAATTCTCTCTGAACAGAGGTGTAGCCAAAAGGTGATGCCAGCACCCATTTAAGTTTTCAGTGCTTCTTTCACCTTTCCCAGTTTTTTCCTCCTAGTCCAGGTCCTGCTGCAACACAGAGTGATGGCTCACTGCCACATGTGATGGGAGACAAAGAAAACATTCTCACAATGGACAGTAAAGTTTTGCTTCTGCATTCCAAATCAGAAACAAATAAATACTGAATTCCATTAAAACCTCTGTTCACAGGACTTTTCCTGTAGTCTCCACTACAGATGCTTTTAGTTTCTGACTGCTTAGAAATCACAAGTGTTGAACTGTTTAGTGACTCTGATCCTCCCATCAGTGCACTGATCTGGTGATAAAATGCAAAGGGCTTGTGGTATTTGCATTTTTACTCAATTTAGTCACAGATCACAAAATAAATTAGGAAATTGAGCTATGAGGCTTCCAATTTGCAGCAACCAAGCCCTCTAAATAATCATCTATGCTTAAATACACAAAGCCCTTCAAATGTAATAATTTCTTTGTCAACTAAAACAAAAATTCCATCCCCCTAAATGCTTCCTAAACTAAAACAAAATTTCATCCCCCTAAATGCTTCCACACAATGACTGCTGTAAAGAAATAAGTCAAATCAAAGTGCAACATTTCCCCTTAAACTCCAGATAATTACAAATATCCAGTGAACTGAAATGCTACAATCACCCATAGTATTCCTCCTGAGCTGTCAAACACTGTTGCTCCAGTTTCATAAGAGAGAATTGAGAGCTGTTTTCTTGTAGAAAAGATCAGAAATCCTGCCATGGTACAGGTGCCTGTGAGCATCACCAATTAGCATCATTACTGGCTGCACCTGAAAAGCAGCCAAATTCATGGAGACTGAACAAATCTCCCACTGCTCAGGTCCATCCTTGCAGGTCAGGGCTAAAGCACATCCCTGACCCTTTCAGGGAAAGCTGCAGTGCTCCTGTCACACCATTTATCCCCTCACTTCCTCAGTTTGCTCTGAAAAATTCTGTTTCCTCCAGACTATGGGGACCTGGCACATGAAATGCCAGGTCTCTGTTTAACATGAATTATTTTGCTAGATATGTGCAGGAGAACTATTTCAGCATCACACAACTGTGGTCGTGTCAGAATTAGGTCACTCAGATGCTTAAGTTATTATTGATGTGGCCCTGAATTGCTTCCTCCTGTAATTTTAGTTTGCACACTCAAACCATTTTTTGATAAACACAGGCGTAAATCAACACAAATTCCAGGCAGGTTCTGTGATGTCTTACTTGGAATTTGCAATGTGTTAGGACAAACGTTACAGTTTCCCTTGACCTATATTAAAAATATTTAAATGCTTAAAATAGGATTCCTTTCATTCATATGCTAATGACTATAAACACTGCTCCAGCCGACAAATTACAAAAGCCTAAATAGATTTCACCAGGATTTTACATCTTCTTAGTAAATCAGGTATAACAGTTAGTAAATAGATGTGCTGAGGGCATTGTAAAAGTTGCCAGTCAGCTGTGCAATACTAAAGGGACTATGCAAAAAAAAACCCCACAAAAACAAAGATGTCTTGAGAGTCTAAAAAAATTTAAAATAATAAAAAAATAATAACAAAAAAAAAAAATCACAGGAACTCTGTGTTCTGCTGGGTCCAGAAATCCTTTGGTGGGGATATATTTCCTGCACATATCATAGAAATATTAAAGAGGAAGAAGTGTGAGGTTTCGGCTTTCCAGGCTTTGTTTCTGTGTGTGCGATTTGTCTGTAGTCACTACTGAAGGGGTGCAGGCACAGGCTGGATCCACCCCTGCACATTCCGGCCTGATGCTAATCTCTCTCCACTCTGATATTTCCCAACAATAGTGGTCATCTAAATGCTGCTAATCCTTTTAGCACGCACTAATAATTATGCATTAGCACAAATAATATTAAAGCTTTTTTTCAAATAATTGCATATATAATGGATGTGTCTTTAAAAAGTTGTTTACAGCTAATTAACCAATGAATAATTGGTTTCTCTTCCTGAAGCAGGAGAAAGCTTGTCTTGGAGTCACAGTTAAAAATGCTTTCTCTCTCCCTTCTTTAAAACAGTTTTACAGATGTTGTTAGCAATTAAAACTGTTAAAATGCTATTAAGCCAAAATTTCTTTATTAAAGGGATTACTCAACCCAGCTGAATTGTTTTTTAAAGTACTGGATCATTTCAAATAATTTCCAATTTGGATGATCAGTGAATGGTCTGAACACACCAAGACCCTGTTCGGAACAGTTCAGATCCTTTAGTACCACAACACAGGCTGCTTGTTGCTATATGACTGGTTTAATTGTGGGCTATAATAAAGGTCATAATTAATATCCCAACACAGACACTAACAAACAATTTTAAATTGCCAGCATAATCAAATGATGCAAACATCTATGAGCTACAAAAGTTCATTGCCGCAACTGACAATTTCTTAATTGTATTCAGTCATTCATGGAAATTTTATTAACATCGAACTGATGTATCCTGCCCTTACTCTGTCACAACACCAGGGATCTAATTTCATTATTTTCCACAAGATTTGCTTGACTACTGCCATGATTCTAATATTGCTTTAGTCCAGATGTTTATGCTATTTAAATTAGGAAGAAAAGGCTTTTGGGTAAACACAATTAAAGAAGTTTTTTTCTTTTTTTTTTTTTCCCTTTCCAAATTTAGTTTAACAATCTTCTTTTAATTAATGAATATAGCTGCAAAGTAGATGGGTTTTTCCCCCTCATTTTTTATGCTCATTCCCCACTGTGTGCAACATACATCGAGTGTATGGCTCCAGCTATTTCTAAATATAACAACCTTTTAATTTTTCACTTACATTTGAGTGCTCATTAGAGTGAAAGATAGCAGGGCATGACAACTGCACTTTTCCTCCTTTTACTCTTAAATCAACCCCAAATATATTTTGAGCATAACAGAAACAGTTTCAAGCTTTCTCCCTCATCCCATGGTGTTACCCACCTGAAGAGGATCTATGACTGAAGGATAACCCACCCATATTTTTGGTGCCTTAAGTGTTCAAAATTATTGTACAGCTCCAGCTCTGTGTGATAGCAGAGGAATCTGCAGGACTGGAACACCGGCATCCAAAGGATTTTGGTTTTGCTTTTTGATAAGACTTGAATACATTCATTTTCTTCTCCTGTTGGACAGCAGCATTTCATTCATATCAAATCTCTTTCCTAGGAAACAATGCTCTGATGGCTAAAGTAGGATTCCCCTCCTTTTGTCTGACTTAAAGCAAGCTGGTTTCCATATTAAAACAAATTTTTGCATGAAAAGCTAATAAACATATGCAGTTTTTTATGAGGCACAGCATTATTTTAGTAAGGTTAAAACATGCCCAAATAGTGAGCACACACTTTTACACCAGAACCCTACACCAGCTTTACACACTGGAAGATTATGCCTAAGTGCAAAACTTGATAACTCCACTGTGCAGAACACAGGCTTTCAAAAATAATAGTCATAGTCTTTCCAAAAACTGTCTTGAGACAGTATTTTTGAGGGATCTGCGCAAGAATTTTCAAACCAGCATTTTGTCAACATTTGTAAAAAGCCTGAATAATGTGTGTGATTTGAGCCGACTGAAGATTCACACCGCGCTGTGCCAGACACTCATCAGATGCACTGAAAACTTCCTGCTGTAATTAGTTAGCAACTGCCTTTGTAATTCACCAGCACAAAGATATTTATAAATACCCACAGTATTTGCTGTCCTTACCAAACAGAGTATTTATTCTGTGTGCAGAAGAGGTCACTGCCACCTTTCCACTCTGCAAATCCCTCCCCTCCCCAAAACTGTGGGTGAAGGATGCCACAACACGACTGAGCCACGCTATTATTCTTTTTGTATATCCCACAAACGCCGCTCTCAGTCCATCACCCACGAAATGCCCATGTGCAGGAGCGTTTGGGAAGCCAAAAGTCCGCCTGGGTTGTTGTCGGGGCTGTTTTGTTTGGCTGAACGGAGGGTCGGGAGCTCTCCGAGCCCCCGGCAGTGCCGCAGTGCTGCCACGGGGCGAGCTGCCCATGCTAATGCTGCTCGACACTTTTCCCCGGTATTCTTTTGTATGGGACCAGGAATAAAATCCAGTGGGACTTGCACAGGCGGAGAACATAGTGAAAAACTTCATTAAAAAAAAAAAAAAGGATGTCTTTACGTTAATGGAGTATAACACACCCACTGGAAAACAATCAGAACAGTTCATTTGCATGATTCATTTGGATTTTCTGTAAAATACCTCCAAACCTCGGTGCTGTACCTTTAAGTGTTGCTCTAGTTCCATCATGCGCTGATATGGAGATCTGTGTTTGGCAATCTTTCCAAGTATTCCATGTCAATTTTACAAAAACTAAAAATATTGTTGAAAAAATATTATCCCAAGAACATACGTAAAATTATAAATATTCAGCACATCAAGCTTTTGATATACTTTAGTGCACATGAACTGAGTAGCTGTCAAAATTACAACAGGCAACTCAAGTAATTATGCAGATTTATGCAAAACATTAACAAGAAGAATTAAATGCACAAATGAGGTGGCTACACTTGAATTGTTAAGATTATGAATAATTACCATGAATCTTTTTGCTCTTAATATAACTTGTTTTTGATAAACAAAGCCTTAATTATCAGAATACTTTTGAGAATTTTGGTGACCTTCATTAATCTTACAAAACAAGTCTCTTGTGTTCTGCATTGTAAAAGGCACATGCTTAGAATAAGTACACAAACCATGGGAAAAGCATATGTTAACGGCTACTACAAACCAGTGAATGATACCTCAGGTTGGAAGTAGGCGGCATTCTGCACACGTAGGTGAAATAATATTGAGTATTTGGAAGTACTCTGAGCTGAATAGCATCTGACAAAGGCTAGGAGAAGGCTGCTATGTGAGAAATTCTTTCATTTTGCAAAATAACAGGTTGCTTTAAGAACAGAAGTGAAATATCAGCCTACTAATTTCTCATCTCGGAGATACAGGAGGTGCAATAACTCATTTAGCAGAGCAATAGAGAACCCCAAACATCCCCACCCCCACCCTGCAGCCCGGATTCCTCATCTCCTGCAAGGCTCCCGAGGTGTTCCCGAGGTGACCGGGGCTGCCGCGCATCCGCGTTTTCCGCTGGCATCCAGCTGCCAGGCAGGACGCGGCAGCGCCTCTCCCTCTGCTTCGCCGCTCGCTTCCACGCTGCCCTCTCACTTCCCGAGAAACAGTGGGACCTCTCCGTGTCCCCTCAGTTAATTTCAGAATTAATTTGCAACGCTGTCATCGGCAGTGTAACAATCCACTGCTCAACAGTTGCGATTCTTCATAACACTGTCAAACTCCCAGCTGCCACCGTGGCAGCCGCTTCGCCCAGGCCCAGCCACTCTGCCTTGGGACCAGGAGTAAAGGAGAACTTTGGAAGCATTAAGTCTTTAATGCCAGCCACACTCTGCCTTCCCCAGAGAGCAAGCTGTCAGATCAATGGCGGGTTTGTCATAAAATCTCTCCCAGGGACTTGAATTTGTTTTGACAAATGTCAAATAGCTTTGATGCATAAAAATTAACTTAAGGAGGTCATAATTAGACAAAATCCAAACTTGCATTTTGCTGGTACTTGCATCACTTTATGTCCTTGCATAACAAATCTAAAGCAAATGCTGTCTGGACAGCTGAAGCCCCGGACAGCAGGAGCCTCAGCTTGGAATTCATACAGCAACCAAAATCCCACTGTCCATGAGGAAGGGCACGGGCTTCACTGTGCTTCCAAAAAGGTCTGCCCAGCCTATCATCTGTAACACAGACAAGCCTGGGTCACCATCACCATCCTCCAGTGGGGAAGAAACCCCTCTCACAGGGACACTGCTCCTCCTCCCCACACCGTGTAGCCACACTGGCCATAAACTCTCCTTCCCATGAGCTCAGAGCTCTCCTCAAGCACATTGCCAGGCACAAGCCCATGGTTTGCTACCTTTTCCCCAATAACTTCTCCCCTCTTCCCATGCCAGGCAGGGCTGCAGCTCCCTGCTCAGCCCGAGAACTTCAGTCAGGAAATATTTCACTAGAAATGTTTCACTTACTTAGTAGTGGTTGGAAGATGAGGTTTTCAGCAAAATAAAGCTAAAGGGTCAGGAAGACAACAATGAGAAATTTAGATTTCTTTAAGATCCCAGAGTAACAGGCTCACTGACAAGGGTGCCTGGTCACAGAGCAGACACCATGTGCTTCCCAACCCCTTTCCCTGTCCTCTCAGTGCTCCTCTTCCTTGGAGGGGTCGCTTTCGTTACAGTATGGGTAGATTAGTTTTTAGATCCACTCAATCCTTGTTTCCTTTTACAAAAACACCGATTAGAATATCAATTCCCAGGACTTTTTTCTCCTGGCAAAACTGATACTCAACAAGTGGATATTGCATGAAAGCCTCTAAATTGTTTCTCATGAGCCAACACACAGGAAACACTTTCCATTCACAAACACTTCAGCCTATAGAACAAGATAACAGGTGCATGTTCTCCTGATGCACCCACATTGAATTCCTGAACTTCCAAGAGGTCTCCATCACTTCCTCACAATACAGCAAACACTTCACTCCTCTTACCCCATGGGGTAAATGTTTTAGGTAGCATAGTAAGGAATTGAATTCTGGAATTCCAGCTGAACTGCACAAATAAATAAGCAGTGAGACTTTCTGCAATCTATTTTGTTTGCTTTGTGAGCTGCTGGTGAGCTTGAAAGCTTCAATCACTCAGAACCATGTGAATCAACACTAACCTTCAGCAGAGGAAAATTCTAATGTCCAGTGATGTCAACAGTGAACTCCAGTTGGGATCAGAGAGTCACACTGTTCCTGCCTAAGTCACTGCCTTCCATAGGGCCACCAACAGAATCCTGGCTTGCGAGAGGAAGATGAGAGAGACGGGCAGAGATCAAACCCAGCTAGAAATTATAAAATGAGTGGATTTACTGTACTGCAAAGGAAAAAGCAGGCAGTTTAAACTCCATGCCTTAACACAGTCATAGGAATCACAGAATAGCTACTTGGTAGTATCAAGAGCTGCTCAAAGCAAACACACACTGCTGGCCTCAGACCTTAAATGGACTATTCCTATATAGCTCTGACTTTATAGTCATGTAAAAATAAAAAATATTGGAAAAGAGGAGCCTTCCCATGAAAATTCTGACAGAATCTTAATGGTAGCAGCACTACTGGGAGCTGCTATAATAATAATATTCTTCCTGCTACTTGTGCCTATTTTCTTTTGATACCGTACTAGCAGCAGTAATTTTCTAGATAATGAGCCTGTTGTGGAGAAGGGCTAATTTAGAAAATCAGAATGGGGTTACCACCAACAGACATTGTTTTCTTAATAAATGATCATTTTATTTTGAATAAATGTGAAGTTACACCCTGTCAAGACGTTCTTGCTTTACATGAGATCTCTCAGAATCCTAAAGGTTAGTGTAACATTTCTCCACACAGACAGTGTTGACACAATTTTTCCTAGTCCATTATGTAAAAGCATGAGAAGAAAAAACTTTAATATGGAGATAACATTTATTTAGAGACACAAGAAATTACTAAGTAGCTACCAGCACCTTTTTTCCCACTGGAGTTTGAGCATGATGACCACAAAACACCACACAGCATTTTAAGGGAACAAAAACTCACATAGAGCATGGCCATGCAAGAACAGTCAATGTTGACTGGTTGAGGCTTTTAATCTACACCAGAAGAGAATTTGTAGCCTGATTTATACTGGATTAATCAGGCTGAACAGCACCAAGCATGCACCAGAGGCCTAACTTAGGCTGTTGAGCAAAATGTTGATGGAAAATGTTGTATTACCTAAATCAAACTCCCAGTGCTGCTTGTGCTCAAGTACAGACCATCCTCTACTATAGAAAATTCCTGAAATAATTCAAGTGTAAGGCCAGCAACATCCACCAGCAGGAGATGAAAGGAAGAAGCTATTCCTTAGATTTGTGGGGTAGCTTCATCAGGGATACAGGGATATGATCTGCAGGCTGTGTGGATTTCAAAGCAGCAAGTTTAGCATAAGCTGGAGGGATCCAGAACTGCAGCAACAGCTGCGATGCTCATCGAGCTCGGTAACAAGCTTTGCAAATTGTTTGCTGTTGGCACCTGGCTCTATCATTAACAACAAAAACCCACAGCACACAAGGAAAAAAAAAGAAATAATGACAGATCCTTTCTGGAGAAAAAAAAAAAAAAAGGCAAACAACTAAAAAACCCTGAAAAACCAGAAACCAGCAAAACCCCAACATGATAAAAAAACCCCAAGCAAGCAAAATTTTGACTCATCATCTCTTATGATTTCTAGACAACTTAATCTTCCTTAAACTGAGGCCCTTCTTGAACATGTTTTTATCTCAGAAAGCTCATAGATGTCTGCTTTGGATAGATCAGTTCTACTTTGGACCAAGTGAAAACATGAGATGCCACCACGCTTCTTATCAACGTTGTCTGAGGCCCGGCCATTTTAGCATTCAATAAACCCCAAGGGCAGCAGTGCGAGCCAGCAAAGAGCTTTTTTGTCTCCAGGTAAGCATCCCATAATGCAGACAGGTGTTTCAAACACAAATAAAACAGATTTAGCCTGATGGAGAATCCAGTTCTGAGGCCAGTGAACAAAAACCTGTCAGGCAATCACCCAATTGGTCTTCTCCCTTTTAAAGTGTGAGTTTGGAGAGCAAGGTGAGCTCAGGCTAAAGCAGCAAAAATTGAGCCTCCTATCCTAAATTCAACAGGAATGTCACAGTGAACTGAAAGAAGTATCCTGTCTAAATGATGGAACATGGAAAAAGTGCCTTCCATCATCAAGTCTTTCCAAAAATATGAATGTATTAAATTCAGAGAAAACCAAAATGTCAAGAGCAACTTAGCCTTCAAGCTTCCTTTAAACCCTTCATCAAATCCTGAAGCCCCCAACAAGTGGACGAAATGCTCTCCTTTCCTTTGGCAAATGCATAATTGAGCTTTGCTCTTAAAAAAAGGTAAAAGTAAACAAACATTATTAGAGGGAATTCATTCCCAGAGAGCTTTTTTACAGCTGAACATTTATCAGTGTATGGGAGATGTTACATAAAGTGCTTTTTAATCAAAATCCTCTTGATCACCAACACAATTTTTCACACCTCTGAGCACTTATCTCCATATCTCTGTGGTTACTCTTTCAACTTTTTGAGCATTAGTCTTTTGGTCCTGGTGCAAGACAGAACAGTGTCAGGGATTTCTTACAGATTCATGCCAGGTTTTGCTCCCGCTCCAGGTATAGAAATACTGAAATAAACTGAAAAATTGATGCCCTTTGGGTCAAAATAGAACAAATTCACTGTTGTAAAGACATTACCAAAAAGAATACTCCACACAGCTCTAGTTTGAACAGGAAGAGTTCTGTGTAACAGCCTAAGGATTTGCACACACTTCCCTTGCCTCGCTGTTGCTGGGTGAGCACACGCACATGCAGTTACCCACAGTAATACACAGACTAATTGCTGCTTGCTAATGCCTTTACTTATTTAATCTAGCCAGACATTTTGGGTTAGGGCAGCACAGAAATCCCTCTTCTGACGTTAAAAAGAGATTAAAACAAAGTGTTGGTTTTCCAAGCCAGTGAGAACAATGACTTAAATGTCTAATCCCATTAATTACCACCAACACTAAAGGTTTAGCAGTGCTGTTGCACTGAAGTGTCAGACAAACAGGAGGGGTGTCTCTCCTGTGCACTCACACAATGCACACTTCTGCTTCTAGAGCAAAGGAAACTCTCTGAAAAGCTCTGGAAATTGTCTTTAAAAACCTAAAATCCTGTGTTTACTTCTGGGTGCGTCTGTCTCCATACCAAAAGCTCTGTGTGTACATAAACTGCACATGGCTGAACATTCAGAAAGTTGTAAGAGCAGCATCAGCTTCTGTCTCAAACATTTCTGTATCATGAAACAAAATCTCACTCTTAGGCACCTTTAACCTTTATTTGAGGCTGAGCAGTCATTTTAAAGTCTCTATCTTCTTAACTGCAGTGAACTAAAAATAACTCATTCACTGCAAAATGTTTTTAGGAATTTTCTTTAAAATTTCCTAGTTATTTCCAGCATGAGTTTAGGTAGTTTCAGCTTCCAGTCCTTTGGCTCTCATTACACCTTTGTCTTCTACATGAATCCACCACATTAAATAAAGCACTAAAACTCAATAAAATTATTCTTTATCAGAATGCCATCAGATCTGTATCAAAATGTCATCACATGCAGATAATGCCGCAACACATTGAGGTTCCTCGTGCGCAGCAAGAGTTTAAGAAAACAAAAATCCTGCAAGTGGAACAAGTTTGATGAGGAACAAAATTATTTCCGTACCCTAGGACTCATCCCTGTTTTAGAGGGAATATCCAGTACAGATATTTTTTATATGAAAGACAAATAAAGAGAGCTGCTCCAAACTTCGCACCCCATATTCTGTGCATGATCATGTCCTGCTTGGTTTGGAGAACTACTTGAAGGTAGGAAAATGTGTATTTAAGAAGTTTAAAAATATGATTGTTAAAAAGCACATTTTCCCTATTGCACTTGGTCAAAGAGGAGACTCAGACAAGAGCCAGAGCTTTATCCTGGTGAAGGTGGCACCTACAGGGCACCCATTCCAACTGAAATGCAGTGTCTGGGCTCAGTGTTCCCAGGGTGTCCTCCCTGCAAGAGCACTCAGTGCCTGCCCAGACTGGAACACACTTCCAGTCTTCCTCTGAGAAGCAGTTTGAGGACGCAGAGCTCCGGAGAGCCTTTGCAGCACCAGTCTCTCCTGGAAGCTGGCACCTCTCTGACAGGCAGAAAGGGGGTGTGAAATGGTGCCTAATTCAGAAAACTCACACTGCACCAGGGGGTGTTGGCCACGCCGTGCAAAGATGTAGAAAAGTTCTTGTGTTTATTCATCTACAAAGATCCGACAGCTTCTGCTTAAGACAGAACTTTTTTCCCCCTGCAATAGCTTTCTCCCACACTTCTGGATCCATGGATCCACACCATGCAAGGATACAATTCCCAGTACCATAAATACTCCTGATTAAGAAATTGGTGAAAGTTTGAGTATTGGAAGTTCTAAGTGCAAGAAAACATGTACTAGCAAACTCAGAAATAGGAGAGAACCTTGAAACACATCATTTCACTTAATATCCTTTTTTTGAAAGCATAAAATACACCACATGCAAATGCAAAGAAATCACAGTGACAGTGTACAATCCCTGAGTCCTACAGTCGCTTTGTTTTCAAATTTAACAGTTAATTTTTTCCATCAGTCATTTGAGCAGATGATAAGTGGGAAGGGATTTTAGTCATAAAAACTATCATTTGTAAAGGCCTCATTTAAATATGCCTTAATTAGCATTTTCATAACTGAGTTATCAGGTTTCCATTAAACTCTGAAATTCTCACTTCTGTTCCCACTGGACAGATGTCCACATTGCAAAAATAAAAACTGTACAAAAATCTTACAACACTATAGTTGGCAGTAGCTGGAAAACAGTCTGGGAAGAGAGAATGAACGGGAAGAGCCAATCTTTTACCACCGTTTTCTGCACTGAATCCAACCATTGAGACAGCGTGAGAAAGTTGGTACTATCAGTAAATAGAAAGTTTCTTGAGCGAGGAAAAGACAGGACTCCCGTCCTTTTGACAAGCCAAGCTGATATCTTCAATTTGTACCATGCTGAAGAAAAGGAAATAAACAGAAACTCAGAAAAGTTACAGAATTTCTCCAACTTTTCTCCCTGCAGATTATATCACATCTAAGAAATGAAGATGACATTCCTGGGCAGTCTTGGAATGATCCAGATCTGGCACGCTTTGCGGAACTGCTCTTTCCCAAGACAGAAAAGTACTGAACTTGTTCCTTCACTGGAACTACAATGTTTGGAAAAAAATCCAAACCCATGAAATTCAAACCCATTCTAGTCCAAAATTCAAAAGGAACAATCTGCAGTCAAGCTAAAAAAGCAAAATCCTAAATACATGTAACACTTAATATATAAACAACCTTTTTCTTCTTTTGAGCTCCAGTACAGAGAATATTCAGCTATAATCATTGCTTTGGAAAATGCATGATTTATACTGCACAAAATACTTTGGAAAATCAAAAAGCCCTCAAAATACATTTTCTCCACTCAACAAAGAAGAAATATCAGGCTCAATCAGGACATCGCAGCAATCATGATAAGTCAATTTTGGCTTAAACCATGATTGTTATAAACACTCACAAAACATATTATTTCCCAGATGGCAATCTTAGTCAAGCAAATACATCAAACTTCTGTTTCATTATTATCAAATAAGGATGAACTTGTGACTGGGATAACCCCCAGTAGTTAAACAAACCCTCCTCTGGAAGACAACACTACGGTTTGTGTTCTCTGAGACCTCTTTTTCCATGGCCAAGCCTTGAAGAGGGTGCCTCCATTTCCCTGCTAAGCTGAATCCTTCCCAAAAGGAGGAAATGGCAACTGTTGGTTTGGATTTGACTCCCAGCTGTAGATTTGGAACCTGCCTTGAAGCAAACATGGGGCTGCTGAGGCTTTAATGGAAATGCAATGTTGCCTTCAGCCATAACAGTATAGAAGAGTGTAAAGACATTGCGGGCTGAATCAATTATGTACATTGAGGTATATAAAGACATATTTATGGATTGGCTACAGCACAGGAAACTCTTTGCCTGTCTGCAAAACATCCTGGCTGCTAATGCTGACTCATTGATTTGCTCTGTGACCTGAGGCAATTCACTAATGCCAAAATCTCCCACCTTAGGCACCTTATTCATATTTAAACCCTTAAACAGTGACCTGATTTCCAAGGTGTTGAACATGCACCACCCCCACTGAAGTTACAGGTAACTCTATGCATATTAACACAGGAAGCCAAATTCAGGTTAATTTTGGAAAAAATTAGCCATGGCCACTCTTGTCTGAACAAAAATGTTCCCCACAAATCCAATGTATTAGTGCTTCAGAGGAGAAAAAACTGTCAAGGAATGATGCAAGATAACTCAAAAGGCAAAGGGTCTTCACTTCTTGGGACAGAACCATACATGTGTGCATACAACTGTACCAAATAAAGGAAGATTTTGAGAAAATTATGATAAATAGGTAGGAACATTCAACAGAACATTTAAGACAGACAAAAGTGCAGTGAAAATCCTCCTGGGAGTCACAAGGAAGATACAGCAAAGCTGCAGCTTGCCTTCTTTTTCTCTTGAATTTCTTCCAAGACTCTTTAGGTATCTGATTAATTACAGGGATAAAGACAAAACCAGGAGGCAGTAGCTTAACTCTCTTCCTGCATGGATGAAATTCTTTCAGCAAATTATCACTTTGGGGCTCCATGCTGCTCCATTTTTACAGCATGCCATGGAAATAAGGAATGCCTTTTCAGGAAGCTATAGCTCACAGGCTGGGAAGCACAGTGTGGATGTCTTAACAAGGAGGTGGAGTTTCCCTACAAGTTCCAGGGATAAAGCAGTTTATAGGAAGAGGCCTGGCCTCCTCCACAGCCTCCCCTTTGCTTTGGGTCCCTGTCCTTCTCCCAGGAACATTACCAGGTGTGCATAAACCATGCTGGAGATGAAACATCTACTTTTAAGATCTATTAATTCTTATAATGTACTGAGTGTTTTAAAAGAACATTTTACCATAGCCCCATCCTTCATGCAGAAATATCATCAAGTAATGAAGCCTCCAGCTCAGGGATTTGATGCTTTTAATAACATTTGCCAAGCAACTATCCAGACACCCTGGCTTCCATTTTAGAATATTCCAATGCCTCTGGAGGGAGCAGGCAATCATGGAGTTAAAAAGGCACCTAAGGACATTGTCTAAAATAGTCATTACATATGATTTTAAATCCAAGTATTCACAGTCAGAAGTTTAATAGGCATTAAAGAAAAAATAAAATTGAAATATTTTTATTCCTGGAGAGAATTAAAATGTGAACACCTGGTTTCCTCACATGTCCATTTCCCTTCAGAGACAGGCCTGAGGACAGTTCTGGAGTCCCAGTCAAGTGTGAAAATTCACTCCAAATCAGTGAAATTTTCATTCACTTCCCATAGTGTTTCCAAAAACAAGAGAAGCACTGAGAGCAGAAATAAAGTTACTGAATATTGAAAAGGAAGGACAAGAGGAGTGGGATGGGTGCCCTGCCAGACATTTGAGGTGTCCTGAAGCAACAGGGCCATGGTTTACACTGAGCAGTGGAACCACTATATGTTAAGGAGGAGGGACAGTGTTTTTCTATTTCTGGTGGAAAGGAGAACCAGCTGGGCCATCATCTTGGTTCAGTCTCTCTAATATCACCTGTGAGCTCTTTCCAAGGCCTAAGTGTACTCCTGAGTGAACTGTGTCTTTAAAAATGTTCATTTGGGCACAGGAGCTGTCACCACATATCTATTCAGACCCCATCATGCAGTGAACTCACAACTTGGATTTCTCTGTGTTATGCTCATCTTTGATTAGGATTTGCTCATGCTGAAGATATGCTCAGCAAGAAAAATTAACTCAAGTGACTTGCATTATTTATCAGCACTAATTCAGATGTACATCCATCATATGCTGTAAGTGGCACCATTACAGAGAAAACAAAATTAAAACCAGGCCTCGCCTTCTCAGAAGGAAAAGGATTACCCTGTGTTGTCACCTATGTGTGATATATACGTCCTGCAACTGGTTTGCTTCAACTCCTATGATGTGGAACAGGACTGATTTCAAGAGAGCTAAAGCTGCTTAGGGTGTCCCTCTGTCAAACAAAAACCACACCTTAAATCTTGGGCCAGATTCCAATGATATTTCAATGACACAGAAAGCAGATTTAACACTAATTACCTTTGTTACATTTCAGAAGGTCTTATTTTCCTTTAGTCTGCTGGCTTATCATAGAGATATACTCACATCATCTACCCTGGCAGGAGCAAGTCTCCTAAATAATCTGTGAAAATAAGGAGGGTCCCAGTTGGGCACTCTGTTGAGTTCTCTAAGCAGCTCAGACCCTGACTTTGCACACTTAATTCAGCTGCTGAAAATGAGGTAGTGTGAAAAAGCCATGTTGTGCAGAAATCTTCCCCACTAATTTCTTACCTCTCCAAAACCCCACATTTCTTTTAGGATTTTTGAAAAGCAACTTTGTCATTGCAACATAATAAATAATGAAGGGTCATGGAAAGATTCTAAGCAGCAGCACTTCCATATTTTACACAAGCTGTAGCACCAACAATAGAAATACCACATCCTGATTTCACAATGGCCCATTGCCATTTTTGAGCTGGAGTTTAGTGGGAAACAGTGCAAAAAACCAACAAGGTTGATGAGTTAGGTTCAAAACAACCTTATTCTGACAAATACAGGACTATATGATTTTTCTGGTTTTAATTTCTGAGCTGATGGAATGGTCAAGGTCATATAGGGTAAGGTGGACAAACATTCACTGATACTCCTACAGGCTGACAGCATGTCAACAGCATTTATTTAGGGGGATGACTAAAGATCTCTAGGAAAAAAAAAAAACCCAAACCAAACAAAATCCCCACAAAACTGTATTTTTATCTTTGAAAAAATTTTGCACAGTGGGACAGCAACATTAACTACTCAAAATTAGTAGCATGAAAATCAAAAATTCATATATATTCTAATGCCAGAACACAGGTGGCAGCTTAATCAACCATATGTGTACTCACAGATTTCCCTGTCAAGGTTATGAACATTTAAAGGCATTTTCAACCCCTGATATCCACCAGGAAACATTTCCAGATGAAGCTTTGGACTCGTGTCACCCTGCAGCCCAGACAGCAGAATGGACCTGACTTTAAGTACTCTGTCCTAAAATAATTAATTCAGTGCCATGGCTGGTGCTTAAACAGTTCTGCTTCTCCATTGAGCTGGGATCATCTCTTGGAGAGAGCATAAATCCTTTTTTTCTTGAGATGAATTCTCTCCTCCTTTTTAAACTGCTGTTTTCTTGCATCACCTGGGGGTTTGACTGATTTTCTGTGGCTGATTTTCCATGCAGACTCCAACAGACAGGGATTGCTCACCGTGGAGGCACATGGCAAATTGCAATGGCATCAGGACCACAGGGAACAGTGGATATATATCTCGATCTGCATGTGAAATATCAATTCCCTATCTCATCGTGTGTTTTCTCCATGTGCCATTGTTCTTTACATCTGTATCACCATATATGATTTCCAAAGACAGGAGATATTTTGTTCCATGACCTTCGTTTGGTTAATACCAGCAGAAAGTTACTATTTAGCAAAATAAATAAGACAAAAGTAAAATATTTCACATTACATGAAGGGTAGAGTAGGAGTATTTCAGCAAGACTGCCACATTGTTGGGAAGAAAGAAGTAAAAAAGAATATTCTCACCAACATCCTGAAAATGCTGACACTCTCTTACCCTTAAAGAATTAAGGATTTATCATTTTTCATTGAATTAGGTACTTCTATCATTTCCTCCCCCATTCAAACACCAATACTAGACCACTCAGAGAAACACTAAAAAGACCACTTTGGCTTCTTGAATGTTTTTGTTAATATTGGCGTAAATCTGGAATATTAGGATAGTTTAGGAAATGAAGACTTACAGTCTAGAAGCCTGAGGTTTCAAATTTCTACAAAAATGCTCAAGTACAACGTTTTTAAAATATGAGAAAGTTAAAGTACATTACCATTCTCTACTTCTAGCTAAACCATAGTTGCACTGAAATTCTTCTTATCACTTCAATAACTAACAGTATCTTATCATGTAACTGCTTCTACATGACAATTAGGATCTCTGTTTGCTTCAAGTAAATTTAAAGAGTTGTCTTTAATAATAGAGAATAAAGCAAAGAGATGTCAAGCATCATCTTTTAACTACCAAGCACCCCTCTGCTTACACAAAATCATACAGGATTAGTTTGCCTGGCAGTTTTAAAGCTACAATCTGGACTTTGTCAACTTTTTGGCACTAAAATTCCAATGAAACCCAAGAAGATTACAGCTGGAGGTGTCACTTTAATAGCAACTTTGCTGAGAGCAGCCTTCCAGAGAGTTCAGCTTCACCTGATATAAACCCCTGGATTGGGAAGGCTGCAAACTGGGAGTGTGAGGACTGCCAAGGACTGAGGCCACCTACGGCAGGCAGTGACAGCATTCCCATGTAGCTCCCGAATATCCAGCGCCAACAACAGCGGAGGAACGGCAGAGTGAGCTCCTGCTGCCGAAGCTCCCGTGGGAATGGGGTGGGATGGAGAGCCTGGGACCTCACTGTGCCCTTCAGACATCTCTGCATTACCTATTGTTTTGCTGCAGGAAATTCCTGAAATGGGCTTTTTCCTTGAGCAAATTCCAACTGATTCACCTCCACGAGCTGTAAGCAGAGGAAATTTCATTTCTCTGCTCAGGATTAGTCAGATGGGCAGAAAAATCAAAGGTAGTGCAGCAGTTTTCCCCCCCGTGCTCTTTCTTGTGGCACAACACCCAGACCACTCTCCTTAATTGCATCAGAAGCTTCTGGCAAAAGTTTTGCTCTCTGGAATTCTTCTTTGAATTCTGCCTCTATTTTGGACTTGTGCTTTAAAAGTAAAATTCAGCACTGACAGCACATTGCTGGCTGATTTATAGAACAGTTGGTATAACTTCCCAAACAGGGTTACAGTGCTTAAGATTCGGGGCCAAATTTTGTTCTTATAAAACTGTTCATCCTTTCCCCAAACACCCTCGGAAGGAACTCCAGCAGTGTCCAAAAGTAGCAGGATGGAGCAGCTCCAGGCTTGCCTCACAGTGGGCTTCACAAAGCAGAAGGGTGGAACAGAAACCTAACTTAAGATACATTCCCCAAGCCACAGCTCTGAATGGAAACTCTGTCTAAATCCAGGTTTCCAGAATATCTCCCCAACCTTTAATACACAGGCAGGGGGAAAGGAATAGCAAACAATCTAAACAATAGAAGAAGAGAGAGGAATTCAATGTAACTGGGACTGAAGGAAACACTTCTCCCAGCCTAATGTTTGGCCTTGGAATGATCATAAAGAAGGATTTCTTATTTCAATCTAGGCTGCATGAAGAAAATTAAACAATTTTTAAAAGGCAAGCCTACACAAGCCTATAAAATGCACTCTTAGAATGAGCTGCATGAGCAAAAATCTAAGAAGTCTGAGTTTTTGTATTTCAAAGACTATATTTTCATCTCTATCCCCAGTAAGGGCAAGAGAAACAGTTATCAAAAGGAGAAAGGAAAAAAACAAGCAGCAGCAAAGGATAATGCATAATTCAGAGTCAGAAGTATTGGCCCTTGCCAGCTGGACAGCTACAGTAATCTCTCCAGTGGTTTATTCAGAATTTCCTCAAGTGAAAGACGATGGTTTGTTAAAAATGACACCTTAGGGATGCATATAGAATCCTTCTCTGACTCCCATGTCATGTTTCCTCAGTTTACTTCAAGTCAAAATACATTTCTTTCCCTTGCTCCCAGCCCTGTAAGGTCAGCCCTGCTAATGAAAATCAAGCTGTCTTTTTTCTGCTATCAACAATAGTAAGATAACAAAATACAGGTTCTGAACTTGGCATGTTTAGTGTTGGTGATGATGCATAGGCTGAGAGCAGACAGCTTCATTTTCTTTTAGCTGGGCTGACCCTGCAGAGAAAGAACTGGCAGAAAATAAAACCCAAAACAACAAACTTCTAGTTTTGATTAGTAGTAAAGGAGTTGAGCAAACATGACATGACATAGATGTCAGAGTGCATAATATAACTGCATGAGCTGCAGTAATAGCAAGAAAATGTAAAGAAATGTAAAAATTTGTGTCACCAACACTTGGAATACAGCTTATGGTCTTTCATGTCTTAAGTACAGATATTAATACACTGATCAGAGACAAAATCAGAAAGGAAACCAGGAAAGATTCCTACACCTACTCCACTGTTTGTCTGTTATTTTTCTCTTCCATGTAACTTCCAAAGCACACTTTTGAAGCTTTATAGCACATGGCACAAGCTTCCTGACAATCAGACTAAAATAACACTGCACTGCTGGAATCTGCCTGTACCAGGATGTGTAGAAGAGCATCAGGGTTGTTGTGGGTGACCCATAAAACGGCAGCGCACCCGTAACGTTTTACAGCCTCACTGAAACAACTGTGCAATTAGAGAACTTTCAACAGCAAGCAGGGTTTAAAGTTATCATGTAACAGCATGAAATTACACAGAAATTACAGTTTAGTGGTGCTGCTAGTTTGCAGCTGATCAGGAGGCCCGTACCATGCCCTCCGGTGGGGAAAACTGGTGCCATGGCTAATTATAAAACAAAAAATTGGCATTGCCCTGAGGCATCGCTCTGCTGCCGCTCTGCTTCCCAGCTGGGAGCGAGCAGGACCACCAATCCATCACCTTTGCTCTGTGCTGAGAGCCACAGAGCAAGCTCAGCTACCACTGGGTACTCAGCAGGGCTGAGCTCAAGCTGCAGTGGCTCTGTGCTCCTGGGCTAAAAGAACAAACTGCAAACATCCTGCCTGCGCTCAGAGCAGGCTGAGACTGTGGGGAAGAGACTGAAGAAAAATTGAGTGGTTTGGCTTGGAAGGGACCTTAAGGATCCAATCCAACCCTCTGCCATGGCAGGGACACCTTCCACTATCCCAGGTTGCTCCAAGTCCTGTCCAACCTGGCCTTGGACACTTCCAGGGCAGCCACAGCTTCTCTGGGCAACCTGTGCCAGGGCCTCCCCACCCTCACAGGGAACAACTTCTTGTTCCCATCTAAATATCTAATCTAACCCTGCCCTCTGTGACTTTAGAACCATTGCCCCCTGTCCTGCCATTATCTGCTCCTGAATAATACAACACATATTCCCTCCCATATGCATATGACTCCCATACAACACACCTTCCCTCCCATTCATGTGACTCCAATTTTATGTAGGATAAGAATATGATTTATCTGACAAAATCAATTTCCTTTTCTATTGAATTTGATAATTCCTCATACAAATCAAAACCACTCCTCTAAAAAGTCTGAAACTTTAATTCTTTAGAGCATAGCCATTCACAAAACATCCACTAAACTCAACAGGAATTTGAGTCATGGAGGTGTTCCAGCACAAGGTTTTAAATAGACACTGACTGCACAGAGTATGCACCAGCACAGGGAAAAGAAATACTCATATCTGTGAGGGGCTATTGCAGCTCAGCTACTTCACTCTTCTAAATATAGTGCTCAGGATCTGCTGGGCTTAGATATTGATGCTCTCAGCTTAATTTTAAAATCACTGATATTTATTTTGATTATTTTTATGGTAGTCTTGGATTTCCTCCAAGAGCTACATGGCTTTTTCTCTTTTTTTTTTTAGTAGGAAGATTTGCAGGGAATTGTAAGACATTCTTAAATGAGGGACAAAGGGAGACCCTGTACTTACAATAAATGGTGAAGAAACCTCTTAAAAACAGTTTGTTTGTGGGAATTGTGTATATGACAAATTAAGGCAAGAATAACAAAGGAAAGCTGCTCTGCATGCTGCAGTTCTCATAAGTTATGATGAATTGTCTCCTGCTTTCTATGACTGCCAAAAAATTTGTATTTTTGACTTTGTTCACAGTCAGAACTGTGAGCACATGACTCACCCATACAAGGTGGCAACCACTTAGGTTTTATTGGTGATGTTTTCCCAAACCATGCAAACATTCTGGGGGCTCAGACTCCCAGCATATGCTGGCTTCTTGTTTGCTTCTGTTCCCTGAGAAAGGAAAACAGCTCTGCCATCTCCTGCTCCAAAGCTCCTTGTTCTGCAGGTCTCCTTTCTCCTGACCCAGGCTACTCCTGCTGTAGAAGTTCCCAGCAGGATGTGCTGATGTCATCTGACAAGTTTTGTGCTTATCCACAAAACTCAGCGACCTGAAGTAGTGAGGACAGAGCTTTTCCCACAGGGTGCCCCCAAAAGCCTGGGAAAGGGGGCTCCTCCCACCTGCCCCTTTCCCAGCTCTGCACTCTGAGCCCAGCCAGACGCTCACCTGGTCAGTGCAGGGCTTGGTAAACCCAAAGCAAACTGATCCCTGCACGTGTTGGAATTTGCATGAGAAAAAACCTGGGATTTCACTGCTGGGTCACAGGAAGTCACTGTCAGCCCCAAAAGGTTATTTAGCAGCTGTTCTGAGGAGGGATTTCTCCTGGGTTTATCTTGTTCCCTTTTCCATCGTTAACACCAGATTCTCTACCAAGAAATGCAAGGAGAGCTTTTCAACTCTCCACATTAGACTGACTGACGGTGTACCTCTTGTAAACATCTCTCCAAAAACAAAGATACTAATTTTATTGCCTGAAATTTCTAATTTTCTTTTCCCTCCACAAACTGAGAACCAGAATATTCAGCAATAGCATTCAACAGGAATAACAGCCCTACTATGCCTCAAATATCAAATTCAACTGTTTTTTCATGTTGCACTATTTAAGAAGTACTGAGCAAAATTTTCTTCATCCTTATCAATTATCTTCCTAAAAAAAAAGGGTTCCTACAATGCTTGTTATATTCTAACACAGGAATTCAGCCTGTAGGATAAAAGTTGCAGCAAGACCTGCACAAGAAAACTGGGGACTATAATGTAAGAGCTTTGTAAAACCAACCGTAAAGTTTATAAACACGATATAAATTTTATACATGTGTGACAATATGTGCAACACACCCATGAAAAAAACCCCTTTGAAGTTTACTGGAGTCAGCTTGACAGATTTAGCCAGGTTTTACAAAACCACGTTTTCTTGTATAAAATTACTTTAAAAATGGGATTGCGAAATATGGCAGTGGATGTAGAATTACCTCACCCATGCAAACACATTCTAGCCCCAGGTAATTAAATATGCTGAAGGACCAGCCCCTCCAGCTCTTGCAGGCCACCATATCCATGGAAAATGCCTTGGTGAGCAGGGATGCAACTCCTAGGAACAACCAACCAAAAGAAACCAGCAACAAAAAAAAAAAAAAAATGCTTCCCAGGAACCCCTGCAGTCAAGTACAAATGGCACAGCTAACAATTCAGCCACCCTACAAGCATTTAGGCTGGAAAAGACTAAGATCATGGAGTAAAACAGCCACTATCAAGTTTATCAATGAGAATTGTCTAAATCTGAAAGAGCACCAGAAAAAACAAGCAGGAACTCAGGAAAACTTGTCAGACTCCAGCTATAAGAGGATTGCAGTAACCTTTTCATACTTCAGTGAGGATTTTACTGTCACTTCATTCAGAGTCAGTGAACACTCTCAGGATACACATTACAGCACTATCTGCTGAAGTGTCAGCATTCCTTTAAAAGCATAAATGGCAGGGATTTGCTGGTTTTCCGCAAGTATCACCATGGTGAAACTCTTCCGAGGAATCCCACGAACACAGGCAGGGCTGGCATAATGTTTTACCTTGTGCTATCACCAGGAGCCCGTAGTTAGGTCAGGATCACACAGGATTGATGTGAGGAGGTCAGAGTGGCACATCTTGCAACACTAATTCAACATCCCCCACCAACGGGCATGGAACAGGGCTGGAGCTCAGCAGCAATACAGCAGGAGCTCCTCAGTGCTGGGAGAACTACACAGAATGAGCCTGGATGCAAATACTGGAGCAGGGGAGTGGATTTCTACCCTTTGAATGAGCCTGTCTTCGCTCCAGTGAGTTGCAAGGAGTCCAAGTGCAAAAGCTGAACTCCATAAACTGCCCTTCACTAAATCCCTCAATCTAAATTTGGCAGATGATCTGACCTGGTCAATAACCTGACAGCAAATGGTACTCTATCTATTTCTACAAAATATACATCTTTGCAGAGGCTATTTAGAAGGGAGAGAACCCATCCATTTCTGTCATGCAGAGAAAATGTTCCAAAATAAAAAGGAGCAATGAGACTTTCCTTTATGCTGCCTTGAAACTGTGCTGCTTCACCTTCCTGTTTTGATTGCCTATAATTTCATGTTTCCAAGATTTATAAATGTGCTGCAAATGGAGGAAAACATTGCTACAAACACAGAGCTGTGTAGCACACTTCTAAACCTGGATCAGCCTTGCACCAATTCCCTTAATTCCACCTCCACACGTCATCAGTGGCCAAACACTTCTCAAATGCTTCTGAGGAGAAATCACAGTGGGCGATTACTGCTCCTAGGGAAAGTCTCTTTTCAACTTTTACAAGTCATAGATTTTAACTAATTCTCCAAGGATGCTGCCAATACTGCTGCTGACACCTCTTTCCCTTCTCTCCAGACCGTTTTCCAAAGCTCATTTGAAAGACATCTTTTAAGTCTCCCAAACACACCCCTCTCTTCCCAGCTGTGTCCCACCCTCATTACCTGGGCAAACCTCACTGAAGTCAGGGGGGTCCTCATGTGCAAAAGACTTTGCTGCACTTTAAGAGCAAATTAAAGAGAAGTTGAAGATTTGAAGCCCTGCACTTTTTGTAGCTGCTGTTTTAAGAACCTGAATGTCCTTATTATGATTCAGTGAGCTTTAGCTTACTGTTAATTTTTAAAAAAATAAATTCACCCATCTTGGGGCAACATACTATTCTTGAAATTAGGAGAGGAAATATACACATTCAGACAACACAACAAATCCATGTCTTTTAAACATCCCCTAATTCAACCAGCACCCTGCATCTTACACCTAATGTGACAGCTCTGAAAACTACACTCTTTGATTGAGTAGCAGAATTAATTCCCACCTCAAACCTGCAGGATGGGCCAGTGCATAAATCAAGTACTCTTGACTAAAACTACCTGTATTTTTATATTGTTAACAATTTTTAACTCTAACATTGCAGGATGAAATATCATTGTCTCAGGTAAATATTTCCTTACCACTAAATCTCTTATTCTTTAGTTATACTGCAACATGTAAAAGATTTCCTTCACCAAAAATCTAATCCAATTTTTATCAGCATGGCTTCAAGCTACTGAAGTCACTACTAATAAGCACAGTGAAAGAAAAGGCAGAATTTCACCTCACCTGAATTTTACTTTTCCAGCTTTCTATCTGGAAAGGAAACTAAACCAAAAATCATCACCTCCCTCCCTTCTAAAAAGCCCCACACAGCTGTTGGCTTATTTCTCTCCACCACAGCTCAGTTTTAAAGTGAAGCTTAAGGGTAGGGGATTTTTCTATCTTTTACCATCAGGGTTTAATAAGCATGAAAGTTCAGAAGGCAAGAAGAGATATTTAATTGTTTTCATCCCAGAGGATATTCTCATGTAAGGCAGTTGCCGATTCCTGCAGATAACACTATAACTGTACATCTTCATATACACATTTCAATCCTTCCCTGCTTCCAGCCTAATTAAGAGGCAGGTTGTGTAACTTTTGAAATAAAACATATTGACTTTTGTTTTCCCCATCCCTGTTTTGACATGGAGTGATTTGCCAAGGCAGAAAGTCCAAGCGCAACAGGCACACGTATCACAAACTTCCCCATAATGGGCATGCACTCACCCATTGGATCAACATCTTTCCATTTATTAGCATGACAAAGGACACAATTATTTTGGATATGCCTGAATGCAATTTTCATTAACTTTGCAATGATTTATTAACAAAAGTGTCAGGAATGTAATAAAAGCAGCAGGACTCCTCAAAATGCCAAAATAAAAAAAAATATGGAAAAAAAAAAGAATACAGCAGAATTTTCAAACATGCCTTGCAGCATCAGGTCAATAAGGTTGCTTGATTCTATCAAAAGCATCACCATGGTGAGTGAACTCTGCAATTAACAAAGAGTAAGCACAAAAAATGCTAATATCTCATTTGAATGTAATTATGCACAGATTACTGTTCACTGGAACAAGAAAAGGGATTTTAATTGTCACCCAAAGTTACACGCAAGCCCAGGATTCGAGTTAACTTTTTTGTTCGACAGAGTTTATGCAACACTAAAACTGGAGAGTTCACAAATTCTTGTTTTCAGTGACTTTGTGAAAGGACTGCACTGACTTTGTATCAAGTGTGCAACTTCCTGAGTCCTTTTGTAGCATCCCTCCATGTATGTTGGCAAGGTTAGTTTGTAATAAGTTTCCCCATCGTTTGCATTTTAATACTATTTGATCTCATTTACATGTTTAAATTTGTTCCTGTAATAAAATTCATTAGTATGTTTATCATAACCACATAATGAATATAGCCCTTATGTAAAATAAAAAATTGAAAGTACATTAGAGACATTACAAGCTGTTTGAAATTACTGTGCTTTGCATATTATACCTTATTAATTAAATTATAAATTATTTATTTATGTATGTCTTTAATCAGGGGCAAGCACTAGGACAATATTATATTAGTATAAGAAACACAATACAACTCCAAGCTAATTCACACATGGACTGCTTTTCCATCCATAGGATTCCTTTTGCCACAGGAAGGCAAATGCCATTCCCTGCTGTGCATCAGGGGACATAAACCAGCTACTTAAAGGGCAGTGAGGGGAAAATGCTTCTTGTGCAAGAGAAAACTTGTAAAGATAATATCTCCTTTGCATTTCCTCCTTCGGAGCATAATTAAATCAGATATGCAGATGGAACTGGAGAATAAGTCATTATTCAGGCAATGCCACATTCACATTATATAGAGTCACTGATTTTAAAAAATTAATAAATGGAAAAAAAACTTTCAGTGTTTGAAGTGGTTTCTAAAGTTCAGCAGACAAAATTTAGCATTTTATAATCATTGAGAATGTTAAGAAAATATCACAAGAGTGCCAAGACAGTTGTTTGAATTCATACACTTTTTAAGTAAACTGTTAGAAACAAAAATCCACTGATGCGCAACATTATTACTTTAAGAAAAAAATAGAGTTTATAAAAAAGAATTAATATTTGGAGGAAAACTATAATGTATTAAAAACAAAACCCACAAGGTTACAGAAAAATAAGACTTGTATGTTTAAAGGTCAGTGGAGCCTGTAGAAAATACCAAGGTATGAAAAAAGTGAAAGAAATTAAAACAAGATGCCAAGAATAAAATGACAAAATGTATAATTAAGATAGAAGATGGGTATAAAACTTATTCCTATTCTGATAATCAAGGACTGGGGGTCAGTTTCGTTTTGTTTCAATCCCACTGGGAATTCTGAGCAGCTCACATTGTGTCCTGTGGAAAGGGCCTGGTTGACAGTCGATTGAATATGAGCCAGCAGTGTGCCCAGGTAGCCAAGAGGGCCAATGCCATCCTGGCCAGTATCAGAAATGGAGTGGCCAGCAGGAACAGAGAGGTCATTCTTCCCCTGTACTCGGCACTGGTGAGGCCTCACTTAGAGTATTGTATCCAGTTCTGGGCCCCTCACTTTAGGAGGGACGTTGAATTACTTGAGCGTGTCCAGAGGAGAGCAACGAAACTAATAAAGGGCTTGGAACACAAGCCATATGAAGAGTGACTGAGGGAGCTGGGGTTGTTCAGCCTGGAGAAAAGGAGACTAAGGGGCGACCTCATCACTCTCTACAACTTCCTGAAGGGTGGCTGTAGTGAGCTGGGGGTCGGCCTCTTTCTCCGGGCGACAACGGATAGAACAAGAGGACACAGTCTCAAGTTGCGTCAAGGTAGATGTAAGTTAGAAGTAAGAAGGAAATACTTCACAGAAAGAGTGGTCAGAAACTGGAATCATTTACCCAGTGAGGTGGTGGAGGCATCATCCCTTGAAGAATTTAAAAAAAGACTGGATGTGGCACTTGCTGCCATGATCTAGCTGAACAGTTAGAACATCGGCTGGACTAGATGATCTTATAGGTCTCTTCCAGTCTTGAAAATTCTGTGATTCTGTGATGTGCACCTTTGCCATGGACTCTCTTTGTATCAGTCTGCATCCTAAAGAGTAGCTGGTACCAGGAGTAAAAAGCCTTAAAAGTGTGCATATGCACAGCACTCCCACTGACAAGGGAGATCAGAGCTGCTGCAAACACTGAAATTTTCAAGAAATGGGGAAATTCGGAACAAAAATCTGAAGAGTGATCTTTGTTCTCTAGCTGTAAGAAGCTTCATAAAAAGGTGACATTCAGAAAAAAAGCTCCAAAAGTTACTTTCCTCCACCAACAAGAAGAGGAGTATTGCTCTTGTGGTTGATGCCTCATGTTTCCACACTAAAAAACTGCCCTGACAAGGTTCTAGGTGGCCTCAGGGAAAGCATGGATCCTTTTCTGTACATTCAGAGTTCCCTCAGGAGACACTATTTTGCACAGACCACTATCTCAAACGATATTCTGCATCTACAACATCTCATCAGGAAATAGGTTTTAATGAATAATAGAATCATGAAGGACTGGAAAATACCTTGAAGATCAAGCCCAGCTGTTAACCCTGCACTGCCAAGGCCACCATTAACCTACATCCCTGAGCTCCACCTCTCTGAGCTTTTAAATCCCTCAGGGATGGGGACTCCACCACTGCCCTGGGCAGCATACCCAGGACACCAAACCACCACACGCCCCAAAAATCCAACCAAACCAAAACCTCAAAATACGGAGGTTGCCTGGAGCAAGGCTGTGGTCATATCACCATTCCCACAGAGAAGAAACACACCCAGATCCCTGGTAAGCACAAAGGAGCTGGGGAAATGAATTCCCATTTGAGGGGCCTGGAAGCACTGCACTTGGCACTGCTAATGGTTGGACTCTGTCTCCAAGGTCCTTTCCAACCCAAATGATCCTATGAGTCTATTATTTGAGCAAAGGATAATTGCCATGGATTTGGATGTCCATGAGCTGCTCTTGGACAGCACCAGGGTTTGGCTGATCAGCCAGTGCAATCTTCAGTGCCTAAGGCATGGCCAGTTGCAAGATTCCAGCTCTTCCACCAAGCCCAGAACATTTTGAGGCTACCAATTATTCCAGAGGACACAGGGAGAAAAGAGCTAAATTAGTGGGCTGCTGGCTGAGCATCCTGCTCCCTCCCTTTCATGGCTCTCCTTGTCTCCATGCCTGTTCCCTCTCTTTTTCCACATGTAGGCTCCTACAGCTTGTCACAGATTTCTGATGGGAGTAGGGAAAACTCTCTAAGTGCTGAGAAGGAGATATTCAAGAATCAGCTTTACATCACTGCAACAGAAATGTAAAATTTACAGTACAGCTACTTCTGTGGCTGGACTGTGGCATGGAGGCCCAAGAAATGACAAGAAACCAGTACTGAGCTGGGCACAGGCTTTTCCACCCCTCTTGGAGAGAATGGTAACTCAGGTACTGAGGAAGCAGAGAGGAAACCTTCCACGTGTCCATGTGAAGGGCAGAAGGGACACCTCAGCTGCACTTCTGCCCAAGAGGCTTCATTAAACACCAGCCTCCATGGATTAAGAGAGTTGTGAATTCAAGGATTTGGAGTTATCAGAATAAATGAATTTATCACCTCTTCTCAGTATTACTGGGAATTCAGAGTTCAACAGAAGGTCTATGCAAGAATGCAAGGCACTTCAAACACTTGCTGAAAGTTGCTGAAAATATTAAATTGATTAAAATGTTCATTGGCTTGAGGGGTTTGGGGTAGTTCCTTTTGAAAAAGGAAGCGGGGAAAACATTTTGAAGACTATATCATTATAGATCAGGCAACTGGTGCAGTATTTTGGAAAAGTCATCATTCCAAATGACAACTCAAACAAAAACCATAAAGATGTTAGCACTTGGATGGACAGAACACCAGCAGCTTTTTGCAAGCAACTGGCAGGCTGCTGGTGCTCACTTCAAACTTGACACTCCAATTTAATTCTGACTTTTGCAAGGACATTGAACAAGAGATTTTCTTTTCCTATCACTGAGAATTGGCTTCATTTCACCAAGCTACAGCAGCATTCTCATTGTCTTTATCTGATACAGGATTCCCCTAAACAAGCTAGTTCAACTCTCTGACCTGCTTTCCTCCCCCTCCTGCTCCATCAGACATTATAAAATTAATTTTAAAATATGATTCTTCCAGACTCAAGATAAGAGCTTATTAATACCTTAAGCTATGTCAGGATTAAAAAGGAAAAAGATAGATAAGCATTGATAAAATTGCTCTATTTCAATCAGGAAAAACATGGTTCAAGTAAGAAAATCTACTCATTAATTATCCTGGAGATGGTGGAGAAGGGAGGATACATCTGGAAAAATTATTTGCATTGTTAAAAAAGAATACAAATATATAATGGACAAAAATTACGACTTTTACTGAAAAATTATTGTAAAAATAAAAAGCCATGTGTTTTAGGTATTAAAGTGAAAGACAAAAGAAAACAAACCCCAAAACATTTGTTCTAATTACCTTACTTTAATTTGGTCAGCAAACAGCCTATTCCAGGCTACCCTTACCTAAGTATTCTATCAAGAGAAGGGACAGCACAATTTTCTTGCAATATGTGTGCAAAAAATACAGACTTCTTTTTTTCTTCAAAGAAGAAACCAAAGTCACAGCCAAACTAAAAGAGCAATTTTCCTTCCCAACCAATTTAAATTCCTTAACAAACAATTTAAATGCATTAGGTATTTTCTGAAAATTTACATCATGGAAGAGATAGGGAAAAGAAATCTGAAATACTGAATTATTCTAAATCCTGCTTCTCTTCTAACATTAAACATGATCTTCATTAAAAAGAATCCCTGTGATGGTACAGATAACATTCACATACACCTCCCAGCATCCTCAAACATTTTCATTGTGGGAAGTTCAGGGCACTGGTTTCACAAGGCCTTGCTGGTATAACCTATAGACAGCAATTGCCAAAGTGTTGCAGAGGCGTTTTAGTGCTCTTGGCTGCTGCAGATGACACAGGGAGATACAGAGGATGAAGAACTACACAGGGATTCAGGGCTTGCCCCTCTGCTACACCTGTTTCAGGTGTGCATTTCTGTGCTAACAGGAACCACTGACTTCCCAAAGAGAGTGCTCGTGCTGTCAAATTAAAAATCCAGGATATTTGGATGTTTTGTCCAGTAGAAACATTAAGGGAATCATTACTCAATTTCCTGAGATTAAATTCTCAACAGTAAAACTGCATTATAAGCTTCTTTAAAGTGAATTACTGTTCCCTTTAGCTGAAATTGGCAGGGAGTATCAAGTTCCAGGCATCCTGGCTTTGCGGGGTTTGCTTGTTCTCTGAGAGCTTAGAAGATTTCAGCTCATGGGATAAATGTTTAGCGAAGTTATAAGTGTGATAGCAAACAGGGAGTTTTGACAAAAAACATTCCTCACTTGTAACCATTGCAGGAGGCAGTTGTGTCTGCTGTAATAAATCCTTTGCTGAGGAAGAAGAATCATTGAACTGTCCTGAAAGTATTAATTTTAGTGCCACGACTGTTATTACCTTAATAAAATTCATCTGGTTTACAAGTTAAAATATCTGTGGTTTGAATATTGGAATAATCCAATTTGATTTGGGTGACAATGTGAAAACAGCTTACATAACAGTTGTAAACCATTTTCTAATGGACTTAAATTAGATGTTTGTAAAGGACACGGACAGATAATGTATTTAATTTTCCTGGGAGCAAACAGGAGATCCTTAAAGAGGGAATGTCTAAGCTAACGCAGACTTAGATATTTCAACTTGTCTTTGAATTGTTGGTCCAAAACAAAGACATTATCCAGCTCCCCTCTACTTTTGGTGACACGGATGAAATTAGAACAAAGCCCAACTTTCTCTATCACCTTTAAAAATAAAGAACAACAAACATGTTTTAGACAACAAGGATCATAAGGGTGTATTTAAGCATCTACATGTGGAAAGTGCTATCCAGGTAATTAAAGATAAGCAGCTGCAACCCACCCTATGGCTGGTTAGTTGGATAAGCCCCTTGTACAAAGGCTGAACAGTTACAGATATTAACGAGCCCACATTCATTAAGAAGCATCTTTTCCATGATAGAAGAGAGGGGGGCTGAATGGCAGCAGAAGAAGCTCATATTATTCTGCACAAACTGCTCTCCAGGGCCAGGAGACTCCACACTAAACTGTGGACAAAGCACTCCGCAGGATCAGAAGGAATATTACTTTCTGATCTTAGAGACCTCGTGCTTGGCTCAGTCTGTAGCAACACATGTTCTGAACATACTGAGCACACTGTCAACGCTTGGAAAATTAGTAATAATTGTGGAAATCTTTGCAGGACTTTTTCCTGTGCCACAGAAGCGAGTTTCTGCAATCTGCTCCTCCTAAATTCCTTAAAGAATAGTTCTTGTGCTTCTGGCAGGCGACCAGTTGGACCCTGATTTTGGCAAAGCATTGGGTCTTGAGCGTTACACATACACACAGCTTGTGAGGATGCATTTCCTGATGAAGTTCCTCTTCTCTCAAATGTCTGAGGGCAGCAGCTAACCTTAGTTTAACTCCACTGATTTAAAGGAAATTGAACTGAAGGGATGAATTTGGAGCAGAGTGCCATGGAAGCACTGGGCAATTTATAAGGAACAAGCTCTCCTCACATTCCTGGTACCTTCCGCTGTGAGCAGAGGCCAAGTGCTGAGAATGCTTAGACTTATTAGTGGAACCAAGATGAACAGGAAATGAACTGAATTCAAATCATAATATTTGGATAAATAAAAAAGAGTTTACCTACCAGAAGCTTTAAAGCTAATCATCCTCATTTTACACTCCAACAAAATAATATATGGCTGGCTTTGTTTTCAAAAGTTTTTAAAACCCAGAGGTGAATTTGCAATAATCACAGAGGCAGGCCCTTACTTTAAAAGATGACACACCAATGCAAAGTGATAATGTAACACCCGATTCAATAATTGTCTGCATTTAGATAAAATATGGTTCTGTATTTCATTGTTAGGTATTTCTGAGCCTAGTGACAAGAGAGAGATAAAGAGCCTCAAGACTCTCCACGACCATAACCAGAAATGAAATTCTCAGGAAAACAAATACAATAAGATGTTCAGTAAAATGAAAATATAGGTCTTTCAGAACAAGTATCTGTGTGTGGGTTTTAAAAATCAACTCATATAAAAGTATGCGGAGTTTGTGTGTGTACACACATATGGATTGTTTATGTAAGCCTTTAACACATTTACATGCCATGTGTATTTAATACACACATTTATGGATTTCTACACAGCTGTACATATTTTTTCCCTGTTGTAAGCTAAGGGTTAATGCTGTGGTTTCTTTGAAAAGAGTAAGCTTTTAATTGAACATCAAAGTTGGTGGCTACTCTCAGGCTTGGTTTGTTCTCATCTTCACTGCACAACCGTTTTGAGAAGCCAACAGAAGCTACTGTAATATTTTCTCTTGCAAAGTCTGTTTGCTAATCAGTAGTGGATCTAATCAAGGACCTAATAAGTGCATAATGGTACATTTGCTTCCCAGGAGAAACCACTGTTTCTCATCATACCAGAAAGTACCCCCTCTCAAGGTGCAACCAGGATCCGTGGACTCACTGCAACAGTCTAATAATTTAATTGCAAGCCCTTAGGCAGGGATAACTTAAATTACAATTAGGAGCTCTAGCACTGCTGCTAACATCTGTGTGATGAACACTGCACTGATTAAAGGCTTTTAAAAGAGAACTCAGCACTTCACACTCCAGAACAAGTCAGTGCAGTAACTTTGAAGTCCCCTATCAGACTATTTTAATACTTGTGATGCACTCTGCCTAGTCCTTCCTGTGGGGATTCAAAGGCTCCAGGCTCAGTGTGGTGTCTGCCCTTTGAAGGCCCACAGGGCTGGGCTCACATTAGAAATACCTTTTATGCAGAGGTAACACACACAACACAAAGTCATTCCACAGCACCAGAAGAAATGCACTGGACACAAACACTGCTTTGCCACCACCTCCAAAAACGCAGGGAGCTTTGGGAGAATGCAGAGCTCACAGAGCAGTGGGAATACAAGGCCTGTCCCCATCCTCTGCTCCCAATCCCAGTGAGATTCATCAGTGTGCACCCCAGGTACAGCACTGAGGACAGAGAGGCACCTGGAGGAGCAGCATTCCAGGGAGCTCACTCTAGTTTTACACTCACATCCATGCAATGGCTCCACACAGGGCAGTTTTTGCACAACCCAGTGATTTTCCTGTTGGCTTACAAGATCACACGCCAGTCACAGGAATAATGGCATAAAGGGAGTATGGGAGTTTGCCCAGGCTGACCTATGGAGGTGTTCAAATACCCATGAACATTGTGACTGTGCAATCACCTCACCAGGGACCACAGTGGTCAAAGCCCATAATTTTAGAACAAGACCTCAAAGTCCCAATTTCCAGAGTATTACACTGTTACCATCTTATTGCAAAAGTTCCATACCTGCTCAGCGATTTCTCACGGCCATCTCCTCACAGCACAGACTCCTTGTTCTTCACTGAATTCAACCACTCTTCTCAGCTCAAACACCATCTCTCTCCTTGCTCAGCTAACTCACCTTTTATAGCACTCATCTTCTTATTGGACACAGCTGTGGCCTATTAAGGGCAGGCCTGTTCCTAATCTTTGGTGATTAGTACAGCTGCAACTCCTCAGGTGTGAGTACATTCTGCACTATTTTCTATCCCTCCACATTACACAGATACAAAACTCCAAAAGCAATGGAGGCCCTAGCACCAAGAGGGCCATGAATTTATTACAATCCTGCCCCCAAAGCCGTGGTGTCCCAGCACAGTGTCCCATCCCAAAATGGAAGGCAGTGACACAGGCTGCTCATTCTTCATGGCCTGTTTATAGGAAGCCCTGCTTTCCTATTTGACTCCACCTTGGGAAGCCCTCTCTGCTGGAGAGGGCAGCAGGCCCAGGTATTGCACACATGAAGCAAAAGAACTGCAATACAGAACTTTGATTTTGTGAAACATACTACAGAACTCAGCAATGTATAAGGGTGACAGCTACACTGAGCCTGAAGTATGTGAATAAAACAGTTTCCCTTTTCTGACAGGAAATTCCACTGTTTGAGACAACAAAGCAGAAAGAGCAGCAGCCCTTAAGATACAGCCCGCACAAAATAAACTTTTTTTTTTTTTTTAAAGAAGAAGAATCTTGGCATATGGTAACAAAAACTATATAATTCTCTTGATCTTTAATCTCTATGCCAATGTCTGTTTTACAGATTATGGCCTCAGCTACTGACAAATCTGCTTAGTGAGTTTTTGGCTGACAAATCTGGCAACACAAATGCTGTCTGAAATACATTCAAAAGGCTAAACATTTTCATAATAGCTACTTTACACAGCTTAGTAGGTTTCCCTTTAGGACACCAATTTGATTTTTTTAAAGTGACAGTGTTAATTTTTATGATTACACACAGAACTGAGATTTTTATTTAATACAGTGGGTCTTCTAAAGCTTTTCAAGGGGATCAACCACTTTGCCAACAGACGGGTGTTACAGCAGGGGTGATTATAGTAATTTTTCATGTAATTGGGAGTCACCATTTGGTTGCTATCTTTCACATGCTTGTTGCCTCATCATATAATCCTTCATAATGGGGGTTTGTTGTGCGTCACAAGAATGTGCCAAGCAGCCAGGAAATAATAAACAGAGGAACCCCCTGGCTCATGGGTAGCACGAGCATTTTAACATCTGCCCAGCTTCTTTCAATTGCAATAAATTTCAGCTGATAACAGTGACCCAATATGAAGGCATTTTGTTGTTGTTGTTTTTAGGACAAAATCTTGAACATCACACTTCATTATCTCAGCTACAGTGGCACAATCTGTGAGGACACAACTTGCTGACAAATGGCATTGCCTAATGTGAAAGATCGTCATTCATCAGGAATTAGGAGAGACATCAAGTTCTTGCCCCGAGATGTCTAGGCTCTCTGTGAACTGCCAGAGTTGTCCTATGCAATTATGGACTGCAGTTGCTTGCATGAAATTATAAATCATTTCACTGGAAATGCTGAAGCCATGCCACCTCTGGCTGTGATCTCACCAGGTCTCCTCCAGCAAAGAAGGAATAAACAGGGTGGTCAGTTGACTACAGCAGGGGCTCTCACCACATTCAGGCTGGCACCACAAAACACAGGAGCACCTGCTTGACATCAAACCAAGAACTGCACCCTCAAAGTTACTGGGACCAATTACCAAGGTAATATCAAGGGATTCTGTAAATTTTTCGGTTTATTTGTTAAGAAATGAAGATACATCTTTCAGTTTTCTTAAATTAACAGAAAAAAAGAAAAACCACCAATAAACCCCCCAAATTACCATTAAAATAAATTCCCCTTTAATATGTTACTACCCAGAAGAGCATCATTTACCACACTGAATTCTTCCTCTGACATTAAGATTTATGCTTTTCTATATTGCCTCTCCAACTTCCATAGGCAAAGAGCTGGACAACACTCTGGCTGATAGACGGAAGCCTTTTAGAGCTCCCTGTCCTCAGGGCAGCAGAGCAGCCCATCACCCAGTGCATCTCCCCTTGCCTGGAGCCAGGAATTTCACTTCCAGGATCATTAGAAGGAGAGGGCCATTTTCACAGCTATGCTTCAGTGAAGTCTCCTCATATTTCATCTACCTCTTGTTGACTAAGAAAATGCACACAGATTCCCATTCCAATTCTGCCAAAGCTCTCTGAAATGTGCACAAGCAAACTGTACTTAAAGGTGTACAATAAAGTCCCTGGCTGAAGAATAAACACTTCAGGTGACTGCCCTGCTGGCATTCCTGTCTTCCCCAACCAGCTCAAGAGCAGACAGCATGTTTTGGCAAGTCTAAGTAGCCTCTTTCTTCAGTACTTGTAAACTAATTCCATAACAAAATGTAGCCCATGGTTGGCCTCTTTCATCCTTCATAGAGACACATAATACAGCACCAATGTGTGTATGGTTTTAATTACACCAAACAGAAAACTAAATAACCGAAAATACAAAAGGCACATTTTACTCCAATAAACTGGCTACTGCTCAAGCAGCAAAAACTCTTTTATATTCATATAAAACACTTTCAATTCCAGAATGATCTTATAAAAATTAAGAAGTTTAAGTTTTCTTGAACTTGGTAAGTTCAAATATTAACATCTTAAACTTGACAACATTTATCTGATTTTTATTTCCACTACTACAGCAGTTTCAATATTCAGTATGCCAGGAAGTTCTTGTCCTATAACAGAAATTGTAGATCCCGGCAGTAAAAAAGCATTTGCACTTTCTTTACCAGAGCTTGGGAAGGTAGTCTGGGACACCAGGACAAACATATTATCTTGATGTTCCTGCTAACTGATGGGTTGTTATTAACTGTTGAACTGCTTAATTAGGTCTTCTAGTTAACAGGCTGTTATGATTAGAGGGGACAATGCCTGTGCGTGGTTGAGCTATTGTTTCAACCCATTTGCAAATTCAGAAGAAGCATCACTCAATTCACGCTCGGGAGGATCTCTCAGCAAGCTGAGAGCAGAGCTGCTTTCTCTTCCTCAGAACAAAACTCTCACTTCAGGCAAGGAGTGGGTGAATTCCCCAAATCAAATACATGCCCCAAAGAATAAGAGATCATCCTGTTTTGGCACCTGGGGCAGAGCAGACATCACTGACCAAGGCTGACTGTACAGTTTCAGTAGAGTCATTTCACTGCACTTGGGCTCCTCAGCTTTGTTTCCATTTTCTCTGAGTTAACACTCACTCGGTCCACCTGATTTTAAATGACACTTTCCCTTTGCATCTCAATGGCACAGCACAGTTCTCTTCCTGCTATTTTAGACTCTTTCATTCTCTTTTTAGAATTCCCCTATACAGAAGCTCCTTTCTTCACTTTTCCTATTTACCTTTTCTAGTCACCAGCTGGTGGTTTCATCTCTTTCTAGAAACCACTCAGCCTTCCAATTTAGTACCACATTCATTCCATTTCTCCTGGCCAGCTGCCACACCTTCCAAGCCCACTTTGTCCTTCTCCTCTTAAAAGATATGAAACCTTGACACAATTCCTGCTCAATTGTTTAGCAAATCGACCCCTTCCAGAAGGTACCAGCAATTTCAAAAGGTACCAGCAGTTGCTTATGGAACCAATAACTGCTCATTGTCACGCTTTCTTCTTATTCCTTGTATTCATCATTTCTCCTTGCTTTTATCCAGCCACACATGAGAGCCCATAACTACACTCCATTTTATAATTAGACAAATAGTGCATAACTACACATTGGGAAAAACTCCCAAAGAATTCCTGCTAAGTGAAGATAACATCGGAGGCTGCTCAGGGGTAAAATCAGGTCAAGTTATATTCTGCATAAACTTCACAATCCTCTTTATTTAACACAAAGATAACAGAATATATCAAGGCATCTGATTCTTCCCCTCCAACCATTCAGATATGTTACATCAACTTTTGCCCCATTTTTATATAAGCACAGGTCAGGAGAATCACCATCTGTACTGCAGAGCTAGAACAGTGCTCCCTGGCCCTGAAACACCCCATTCTAAAACCCTCCAAGGCCATATCCTCTCCTTTGTGAGAAAATGGACTTTTATGTAAAATACATACTGCTAAGGAGCAAATTTCTCTCATTCACAGACTACCCAGTAAAGGAAGAGTTCAGTTCCTTTCCACACAGAGTCTTGACCTTTCTTCACATGGAAATTATGTACAATATGAGGTAGACATACACGCTGAAAGACAGAATGACTCTGGGAAATTATTTCAGAGAAAACAGGTGGTAACAATTTTCATCAACTCCAGCTCTTTGCAAGAGTTGATCCCACAACCCAGCAGTTTGAAGATCTCAGTGCAAATTCTCAGCTGCTGCTATCATTCCACTGACTTCAGTATCAATTGATTTCAATCACCTTGAGTCCAGGGATTTTTGTCCCTGCTTCCTGTTGTGTAAGGGACTGACTATTGAAAATGCTGAAATTAATCTAACAGTAATGTATTCCACACTTCTCACTCCAGTCACCAAAATACCAAAACTGCTTTAAATAGTACAGTCCTACAGTTATTTGATGACATAAATTCCTGGCTACGTACAGAATAAAAACCCTGCATGTTTCAGCTCATGGGAATGGATTCCAGACAAATACGGGTTGCCAGCTTGTTCAGGACACCAGGCTGGTTTCCCTTCCCGTTTCACTTGTTGCTGTCAGTCGGCTGTCAGAGACACAGATTTTTCGATACAAAATGAACTCAGACGTTAAATCATTAAGAGGTGTCTTGGCACGTTCAAAGCCTCTTTTGGCAACCCAAAAAACGGTACAAAGGACTCAGGATCCATTAGGGCCCTGGCCTGGGAAATGTTATTCAATACCAAGATGACACAAGTCTTGCACCTCACTTCCCTGGCCCTTATTTGTTTTACCTATCCCAGACTTCCTTAATATTTTAAGCAATGCTTTCACACTGGTGATTTGAATTAGAGCAAAAAGCAACACAGAAATCTAAAGAATAAATTTCAAAACCCAGCGCAGAAATCTAAAGAATAAATTTCGTCAATTACAAGCACCCTGCTACGGGTTTGTCTGAAGGTTCTAAAAAAGATTGTTGCTAATTTAATGTTATTTATGAAGATGGGAGAGCTGGAAAGTTTCAGTTGTCAACCAGTACATGCAATTTTTTTTCCAAACTGAGGCAGTTTTAAAGCCCTCCCTCTGAAGGCAGGAGTTCAGTTGAGTTGTCAGGCACGACCATTAGTGACCACACACAAATTGAAGCCTTTTTCCACATGTGCAGGCCAGACAGTAATTTTTCTGTGCTGGAAATTAATGCTCTGGCTTCTTGACAGACAGGAATTTTTCTTTAAGGTGCTGGTTATCTGGAGAAACCTATTTTGCACTGTGCTTGGTTAAATGAAGACTTCAGAAAAGGTTCTAAGAGGGCCTCTGAAGTAATTGCTAAATACCACTATTTCTGCGATAAAATGGATTTGTATAGTAAGCCATGAGTGCTCAGTTGATCTGCTTTAGCTAAGACACTCCCAAATTACCTGGAAAAGGGGATCAAATGCACCCTCAGCAAGTTTGCAGACAACAAGTTGGGTGGAATGTTGATCTGCTGGAGAGTGGGAAGGCCCTGCAGGGGGATCTGGACAAGCTGGGCCAAGGACAACTGTGTGTGTCCTCAGGGACATGAGTCAGGCGTGGCCCTGGCAGTCCTGGGTTAGCAGACTCAGTCTTAAGGGGTCTTTTCCAAGCTAAATGATTATAGAAATGTTCAAAGAATGCAGTGCAGCTTTCTTGCTTCCTGGGAATCTGAAATAAAATCTCTCATAAATACACAGGAGAAAATAATAAAATTACAGCCAACTGCTATATCCTAAGGAACACTTAATTCTGCCTCTGCAGCCATTGGTGCTACCTCCTGCAACATCTGTCTGGTTTCCTCCACTACCCTCCAGTTTATTTCTAAGAATACAAACATTGTCCCTGTCTGCTCAGGCTCCATTGCTTCTGCTTCCTTCAGAGCAGGCTTGGTAAAAATCATCCTTCTGCTGCTGCTAAAAAGGCTGCATCTGTCAGACACAGACAGCGCTGACAGCTACACACAGGTCAAGAGTGTGATTCAGTTCCTATAAAGCAAAGAGTCTTGATGTTGATGTTAACAGGGAGTGGATCCAGATCCAGAAGTTCTAATTTTTCCTGCTGGAAGCCTTCCAAAACCTCCCAAATGTCTGAGCTCAGGCTAGAAGAATAGAGATAGTCTCAATAACCAATAAAGATACAAGTACACACACAAATGGCTATGGAAGGGGAAGGAAAATAGGAGGAAAACAGGAAAAATAGAAAGCCTTTTTCCCTGTGTATCCTCAGTCAGTGTTTCTCCTGCTCTTACCTGGCTGTCAGGCCATGGCATAGCACTGTGCACAGAAATATGTGATCAGTGAGGTAAAACACCTGTTCTATTTCGGTGCTGCTCCTGCTGTGTTCTTATTTGCACAGGTGTGAATGAGGATCCAAGGGGAAAGGCACTGGTGACTGGGAGCGCTCCCTGCTCCAGGAACTGTCACCAGCTCTACCATGGCTACACATTGTGCAGATACTGAAGAGCAGCTGCCAAAGTCACAGCATTTTCTTCCCACCCTCTTGCCAAGTGCACCTGCTGCCTAGAGCCCTCTCTCTGCTCCTGCCAGAGCTGCTTGTTGCTTTTATTCTCTTATTTCCTCTTGTGCCTGGAGTGTGCGATGCATTCCTGCCACAGCATCAGAAGGAATATTTAATCCTTTTAATTAGTGGAGGATGGACACTGTTGGTCAGTGACTTACAGGGCTTGGGCCACTTTCTGGTTTTTTGCCTGGCTCCAGATTCTGGTGCTGCAGACACCTGTGGCAGATGGAGGGATGGAAGGGTCCACCTGGACAATGCTGCAGCGCTGCAACCTCATCTGTGATGGGTGTCTACAGATGGCTGCTGTTTTACATTCTTGCTGCTGCTACCTTTGTGGATCTGCTGATCATTGCTCACAAAGCAAGCTTCCACCATGAGCATTCCAAATCAGGATTTTCTCACAAAAGCAAACATTTGAAAATACAACTCCCTCCAGCCATCTCTAATTGCTGCAAAGTTCAAACCCATCCATCCTCAATCACATAACAAAGGAAAATGACACAAAACCGTCAGAAATCACACTTAAGCAATGCTGATGGGCAGCAGCACAAAACCAAGGTGAACTTGTGAACCACAGGCCTCGTTTGTCCTTTCCTGCAGTGATCTTGTCTGTGCTGCCAGGGATCTGTCACATTCCCAGCACCACTTGAACTCAGGGGTGTCTGTCTGTGAGTGCATAATACAAAGCCCAGCAAAGAGCCTTGAAGGGACAAGTAGTGGCACTCAGAGATCCAGTGACCCTGCAGGGAGCATGCTGCTCACTCTGAGGAGCACAAGTCTTTCATGACAGCCACTGGTTTTTCGTTTCTTAAAGTAAAAATTATGAAATAAAATAAAAAAATAATCAATGGCACAATTGTACCATCGCTGGTGCTAAAAGGATCAGGCCCCTCTAGTGATTTCAGATGTTGCTCATTTACTCAGAAATTAATCCTCCCTCCCCTCATATTCAGAGCCACTTAACGCCAACCAACAATTATGCCATCTGATCACTAAAAATAAAATAACTTTTCTTCTTTGTCTCCGAATGTATTCCTTCAGGACCCATTTTTTTTCTGCTGCTCAGTGAGCCAGAGAGACGGATATTATGAGTCCTGGGTGTTTAACAAACAACATGACGTGCCACACTCTTGAAGAATACAAGTGCAGGTCTTCAGCTTTCACAACAATGGATCTCATTTTGGGAGGAAAAATAAAAGGCACGATTTTATTTGTTTAGTCTTTTGCTTAAGTAAGAAATGTGGTCATAGTCACCACAACAGCACTGAAATACAAGCCCATGCTCTGTCCAGAGAATGAATACTGTTAAGGTTTATGAGCAGCATTGAAAAGATAAACAGCATAAAAAATAAAACACTCATGAAAGATCAGAATAAACCTTGTGTTACTCTTGGTACATGTGTAACAATTAGGAGCTAGGTCTCGCAACCTTTATTCCCAACAATATCAATAGGATTACTGAGTAATCCTCAGAGGGTTTCAGGACCAGACAATAGTGTTCTGCTGTGTTTTCATATAACAACATATCTCAACACATCTTTCAACATCTTTAGCCAGAAAGTAAATTGGTTGTGTAGTGATTCTGCACAAAGGTAAAACAGAAAAGGCTGTCGTCCCTCTCTGCACAGAAAGGCACCTTAATACTTAATGTGATTAATTGAGGGGAGATTAATGACTGAGTCAACAATCATTCCCATCCGGAGTGTTTGCATAGGACTGTGTGGGTATGCTTGCAGGAGTACACTTGTGTGCAAAAATCAAACACAAAACCTGATCACATGTTCACAGCTGGAAACTGTGTTCGCCTTTATTCAGTAAGGTATAAGGCACTATCATTTAGCTCTCCCACAGCAGGAGGAAAAATGGTGCCACAGAAGAGAACTATCACATCAGACACACTCCAGGGGTCTCTTTTACCTACATTGTTCCTCTCCCAAATGTAGCTCTTTAAATTTTAAATAGAAAAAGACGACACAGAAACATTGTGAGGCACAAAAATGTCACGGGGAAAAAAACGTGGAAAACATTCCTCATTAAGCAAGGTAAATACCCTAAAGTTCAGGTGTAGCTTTGATGGTGCACTGTGTGCCTTTAAGACTTAAAGAAACACCCACATCAAAGTGTTGTCTTAAGATGGTGGGGCTTTAGTTCAAACATAGCCAAGTTGTACAATAGCTGATGTGGTGAATGTCTACACTATTTTTATAGTGAATAAAACATGGCAAAAACACAGGCTGGACAGCACATTTTCCATTTGTTTCTTTTTTTTTCTTTTTTTTCTTTTTTTTTTTTTTTTTTTAATTTGGAGAGGTTAATGTGTACATTCATATATTTACAGCAAGCTACACCCAAAACATCAGCTCAACATCACACATCTTTCTTGTGTTTTAAATACTGCCCTAAATGTTCAGAGGGCTAAATACAGAGAAACCCAGCAGAAACATTGCTAAAGCACACAAACATCACAAGTTTAAAAAAATAGGATATATTTTTTTATTCTCAATCTATTTTTCAAGGTAGAAAACACATTCTGAGAATTCAGATAGAATTCACTAAGGAAGAGTTTTCCTCTAGAAGATTCTCAGTGTATTTCTCTCTCATCTTGTTGATTTGTGTTTCCTAATTTTCTCAATACAGCTTTCACTGTGCTTATTTTAATTCCAGTGTGCACAGACCACAAACATTCCTCCCTTCCCGCCCCACCTGAGCCTGTGCACAGCTTGTGAGGAATGGGGGAGCCCCACTGCATCCCACTGGGATCGCACAGTTCCCCCAGCCCCTGCCCCATTGCTGCACCAGCCATGGGAAAAAGCTACACAGAGCCAAGAAGGTGCTTTGGAAAACAAGTGGGATCCCATCCAGTGGGAGAATAAATAGATCCTTCCACATGTGATCCAGGCAAAGTTGCTAGCACCCAAAAAAGCCTTGGAATATATTTTAATCTACACATTTCAAGTATTAACCGTCGGCCCAATTCAATAAGGATTGGTTTTCAGAAACAAGGGCTGCCTGTGGAAATCCTACCTATGGAATACTTCAGTATTAGCATTAATACCTTCTCTAGGAGATGTCTTGGACCTTAATTATGGTGCCCTCAGCAATGATTGTTTCTTTTCATATTTATTACTTTTAGTGGAAATTGAAATAGAGCTGAAGCAAAACAAACTGTTGTTCACATTGGCTAATACATTTGTTAAATATCAATACAAGCCACTTAAAATTATCAACCGGGTAATTAAAAATAGAGATGAAAAAATGTAAAATTACTATTTATCTAAGAGAGCTAAAAAAAGTTCACAAGAGAAATATTGTCATAGTGCAAACATGAACTGTCAGACCTACCTTCTCTGGTATCAAATTCTGAATAAAAATACATCCATTAAACAAAGGTTTAAAGATAAATTATTTAAAAATACATCAATAAAACATTAAGCAACGCTGCTTGCTAAAGAAATACAAGGCCAAGCAATCATACCTTCCTTAGCCATGATGAAATCATAGAAGGGAAAAAAAAATACATAAACCACTTCATGTAGCTCAGTGATGTATTATTTGATAGGAAACACTTCCCTGCGAGTGTCCATTAACTGATGCTTACACTGTAACTCACAGTCTATGACATCCATATGAATCTCAAATGAATTCACTCCTATCACTGCTGGTTAAATGAATACTGTGTGGATTGGGGCTCTTTTTTGAGCAGATGCAATCTGTTCATGTATGATGAGCTCTATCTGAATTGAAGGAGTTGCAGTGAGCTGGGTACAAGGAATATGCACAAACGAGCATGAGAGGTTTAATCCAGCGGCACACGGAGATCAGGAAGCCGCTGCATGTTCCAGGAACGGGAGGGGAAAAGCAACTGCACAACATGGTAAAAATCACATCCTAGCCATGATATTAAAGAGTAACAGGAATGCACACAGAAAGAGTAAGAACTGCTATTGTGTATTGACAGAAGAGAAACAATGCACCAGAGCGTGAGAGAAAGATGCTGTTGGGAAAAAAAAAAAATTGGAACAGAAGGGAAGTGAAGAGCCTTATGGTATGTAAAGATTAGGTAGTGATTGAGGACATGTTAGAAAAACAACCTGTGAGGGAGACTAATTGTGACCAAAGAGAAAATAACAAAAAACCTGAAAAAACTGGGCACAAACAGATACAACCTCCCTTTTCTGAGAGAGCAGCACAGGGCCAGTCTAGCATCCCAGGACAAAGATTTCTTGGAGAATGGCTAACAAAAAGACAAGGGGAACAGAAATCAAACAGGTCTGCCACAGCAGAAGAACCAACTGTGTTTTTTCATAAATATCCAAACAGAAGTGAGGGCTCAGTCCCACAGAAAACCCCTACTTTAGATTCAGAGAGCCTGCCAATGGAGCTAATCCTGTAACCAGCCATGATCCAACTCTATAAAGTATCCTCAGAACTGCTGCTGCCACCACTTGTAGCTCCCGCTGCTCGTTCTTCACTTCACAGCATTTCTAAGACAGATTGTCTTGGGCTTTGAAGAGTTTACTCAACAGGGAGATGAGCAAAGAAGAAGGAAAAGATGTTAAAAGTTCCACTACTGCTGTGGCTCAGAAGTAGGACTGGTTTACTTAAGCTGCCTGCCAGAACCAGTACTGCACTTTTTTAATGAACATATCATTTATTCCCCATGAATTCTGGCTGACATGGAAACAGAGGAGGGAGCCCAAAAAGGCTGAACCAATTCCTTCCCCATCAATGTAAACACACAGAAGACTGAGCTACAAAAATGAGAATCTAGTTGTCACAGAGAAGGCTTTGTACTGTTGTGTCCTGTCTGGGCCACGAGTAATTCCAGTTCTACACCAATGATCTGCAATGATCAGAATGAAAATATTTACAGCAAAGGGTGAAAGAAACACAATATACACACAAGAGTGCTATTCCCTCTTTCCATATTTGCAGGGAAAAAAGGGACACATATATAGTACCTTTCTCACATGCCTCCATAAAAACACATTTTATGCCAACATTTTTAACAATTGCTTTCTGCCTTTCTTTTTTGATGTTTTCCAACCTTTGTGTTAAGAAAGCATCTTTCTCACAGAGCCACATACCAATCCTCCCTGAAGACAAATTTCCTTGCCAGAACAATAGGCAGAGGTTCTGAAATTGCCATAAAATAAAGCCTATTCTTAAACAAACACTGTTTGATACAGAGTCCAACAGCTGAAGACCTGGAGCAGTTTGCCTGGACATCACTGGCTCCCAGGCAGAACACAGCTTCAACAAGCTTTGTGTCCCTGGGTTTGAAGATGGCAGTGCTGGATTGTTGTCATGTTCTGAGATAAAATACCCATGGAGTGAGGGGAAGAGCTTTTCAGAAGGTTGTCAAGGCTGAGACACTGCAGCTACATGTGCACTATCATGTGTCACAGCCCTCCCCAGCTCCCTGGAGTGCAACAGCCAATGCCTCCACACATTTTGGGTCACTTATTTGATCCCTGTCTCAAGACCCAACACCTGGGAGTGGCACACACACACACAGGGTTGTACCTCTGTGCTCAGTTCCATGTGCTTTGTGGCCAGTTCCAACTGCTCTGCACTGGGAACCAAAGCTGGGATGTGGGGCCAACAGGATGTGGCCAAAGCACAGGATGTAGGGCCAGTGCTCAAACCCCTGCTCCTGATCCCCACCAAAACCCTGCAGTGGAGCACCCAGCTTGGGCTGCCAGGCATTTTGTACAATTTATTTAAAACTGTCTCACACCATATTTTAAAAATACACAAAATCATTGAAAAACTGAAATCTAGCAGGGGGAGGGGGAAAAAAAAGATCGTAAGTGTTCAATAGTTAATGTTACATTCAGCAGTAATTACTTAACACATACAAAGCTCAATTGCATAACCTACAATTCTCCCACTTTGTGTAGGCTCCTTTGCTCCTACTTTAAATAAAAGAAATTCTTTTCATTTTGTCAAGAAAACTTTTCTCTACCTCACTACTGCATGACAAGGGAACAGATGGCAATTTAAGGGGAGAATTTATGAGAGCCACAATCTTAATGTTGCATAAAGAAAAGAAAAAGACTCGCATCAAAACCACTGACAAATGTACTTGCTAATATTAATGCACTCCCCATTCATCCAATATGCTTCCTAATTGCTTTTCTGTACATAATAATGTGGCACCTGCTGCTCAACATTGCAAGCGCATCAGGATTTCTCCAAAGTCAAACAGCTCTGCAACTGGCCCTCTCCCAGTGATAAATGTAGAGCACTGTATCACGCACAGTTCCTGTCAGTGGCATAATTAAAATTTTATACTTACAGAAAAAGATAGTAAACAATCAGTCCTTAAATGGATTCACAAGAGGAACTCTTGTTACAGCCAACTTTATAATTAGTATGCATCATGTAATGCTAATATATCCATGACAAGAAAATAGGAAAAATGTAGGAACTCAGTTGTTCTCTTTAATGCAATGTTAAACTACACACCAAAAAATGAAAGCAATCAGCCTATTGTTATTTCAGTCTTCTATTTCTGCTCTTCATTTTCCATTGAAAATAGCTCGGCACATTTTGCACTGGAATGATGGTCGCTCCCTAGTGCCACATCTCTGGAATTTTCAAACAGCCACTAGGATAGGTTTCAGCTTTATGATGTTTATTCATTTTAATTTTACATTAGACAAAAAATATAATTTATTTTGAACAGAGCTCGGGCCAAAACGCACCATCTTTATTAGTTGACAAAACTCCCACTGACAAAGACATCCCAAACATTTCAATATATTTTTCTGCCGAGGTGGTTGTGCATCATCTGAAATGTGACAGGCTATAGGCAAAAAAAAACCTTCCCATCAAATGTCCTAAATTAACTCCCAAGCCTGACAATATTAAGCACAGAGATGCCATATGCTTTCTGTTTCTTAGTGAAACTATTCTATATCTATCTGCCACAGAATACACACATGGATTTGCATAATGCATGGCTACTCTGTACATTGCAGATTATAATCTGAATATTTATGATAACATTTCAGCCTGCAGATATATACACCTTACAGATATTTTTGCTTACAAATGTGCTGTTTACACTCATGCCTGCTCATTCAAAAATACGCACACACTTCTGATTAGTTTTCTAATTGTTTTGAAATTATTTGAGAGAATAATTTTAGAAATATAGCTATACAAGAATCTGCTGCGCCCCAAAAATCATTACATTCTATGCATGCAAGTGTACAATAATTTAGTGCTCCAAAGTTTAAAGTAACGTGCATTCCCATGCATGTATTTTTAACTAAATCAGTGGGTTTCATTTTTAAATGCAAGCTGTGTACTACATTTAAGAAAATTTTTATTCAGGGCTTCTATTACTTTGATTTGTAGTATTTTAATTATCTTATTAAAAACTGTGTGGAAAAATATTTTTATAGCCTATTCAAAGAAAATTTTTCAAATATTATTATTTATGTTATTACCAGCCAAATCAGAGTATGGCTTTGCAAAAAGAAAAAAAAATCATCCTTTTTTAATACAAATAATATGCAAAAAAATAATTTTGATGCGAAATATTTTCTGGAGTAGAATATAAATATTTCCTTTTTACCAATCTCAGTGAAGTGTAATGCATGCTTGGAATATGTCTTGGCAGGGAGACAATTCCAAATGCCCCCGATTCACAAAGACATCCTGGTAGCCTACTTAGAATATAATAGTTCAGATCTAAATCTTCTTTATCTTCACTGGGTGTGATGATGTGCCTGCCAAAAATTAAAATACTCTTCCAAATCAGTGCTGCTGTGTTCCAGAGGGGTGAAGGTTCCTGAGCTGGAAGGCAGCACAGAGGTCTGAGGCACACTGCATTTACACAGTGCTCTTTTCTCTGGGCTTTTCAAACAAGAATGGTGCAAGATTATCTCCATTTATAGCTTCAACATTTTTATTGAGAGTGCTATTTCTTCAAAGGAATATTGCAGAACATCTTTTTAAAATGTTCAAGAATCTGAAAACATGAATAGCAATGAATCCATTTCTATATAAACATCCTCAGTGTCCGCCTAACTGGAGCTATCAAAAGCTTCATTCTTACAAGCAAGTGAAAAATTCTCAAGGCAGGCTCCTATCACTCAGTTACAGAAATGGCCCCATTTCAAGGGTCAGAATTGCAGTGTCAAAACAAGAAAAAGCAAATATTTATTTTTTATTCCTTTTTAATGTAAATTCCCATGAACAAGATGGTCACAGGGTATAAAGAAAATCTGGTGGTCACCTCCAGGATTGTTTCTGAAAACTAAGAGAGCAACTGCTGGGTTACAAATATTTGGAAAAATTTAGCCCTTCAGGTTTAGTAATGAGAAGAAAAAAATTTAAAAAAGAAAAAATACCCATAGAAACAGGAAATCACAAGTCTAAGAGCTCAAGGCCAGAAGGTAACTTGTGACTGGGAATATATTGCTAAATTATTAACTGGTTCCCAGCAGCCATCAATGCCAACTCCTCCACACCCCTAAAGTTTTCTCTATGGATTAGGACAAGAGATGGCCTTAGTACAGGATGGAGTGGGGAATTTAAAACCTCTTTTTCACCAGTTTTTCTGGGATGGAAGAGCCACTCCTGCAATTGCCATTCCTAAAACAACCCCAGGAACAGCCACAAACAGGTGGATTTGAGCTCACATTTGCACAGCTGGTGGGAGTGGGGCAAAGTCATTCCTGGTGTAAGTTCACAGGCACCAAGTGAACTCCTTTCAGAGTCATATGGATCAGTAAATATAAAGAGATGATCCCTTGTCACTGTCCCACTAATCCTGCTCCCATTGCTGCTAAAACTCAAAATCTGTTTTCAGTGATGCAGAATTTGGACTTCTCAAAAATCTCTTTAAACCTCTGCAATATTGTCAACAATATGGACAGAAGAAAAAATGCCTGTTTACTCCCTTCGGCTGACAAAGGCTTTTCCAGGTGAACTGGACCAGGCAGGGAATGGCATTTCTGTGTAACAGGGAGTGGCACTGAAGGATTGGTTATTCTCCCCCTGCTTCACCAGATCCCTCTCAGCAGGAAACATTATACTTTAATGCAGATTTCCTGGATTTCCCTTGTCAGCTCCACATACAGCACATGCAGGAGTCAGACAGCACTTGCAATTCTATTAAGAACTATTTTACATTAACCCAACTTCCATAACCTACCTAATATAACACAAATATTAATACATTATAGTTATTTCATCTAATTAGCTTTTCATTGTTTTAACCCAAGCGCAATCTCACATCATGTTCTGCAGTTCTCTAATACTGGATGTACTCAGCACAATATGATAAATGAAAACATGTACCAAGCTCATTAAAACATAGTTAAAAATCTATCTTAGCAGAAGCCAAACTGAACCCCTCCATCTCTGGCAAAGACCAGTTTTTAATTCTGCTATGACTTCATGTCACTGCAAACTTCTTCGTATGGAAAAAGCTCCAGCTTGTACCGACTGTGGCAGCCTGCCTGCTCAGGGGACAAGCTGGTGGCATTGCAGCATCCCAGATCTCCTCTAAAGGAAATTCCAATTCCATATCTTAGCCTTGATTTTTAAAACCTACCAGGATGGGACAGGCTCAGACTGCAGCAAATAATATTTGTCCTTTCCCAACAGGACCTCTCCTAACAAACATTCCTGGGAATCAGCTGTGTGCATCCCAAAATCTGCAGTTTTCCCTGGGATGTGGCTCAGTTCTTCACCCAGCACAGATTTACAGACACAGCTTCACATGGGCAGCACCCAGCTGCTGCCCCTCTGCAAACTATCGCATGGAGCTAGATTTTCTTGTTGGAATCTGTTTATCATCAAAAAATTCTATTTTTCCTTTAAAAACAAAATAAAAAACGAAAAACGTAGCCATCCTGCTTACACAGAGAAACTGAAAGTATATCTTATGCATATATTTCAGAAGGTTAAAATAAAAAAGACAGAGTCCAAAACCACCAAATGTATTCATTACAAAAAATAAAATAAAAATCAGGTGATTTGCAGCCCTACTTCATGATTTTTTAATGCTTGGGTTTCCAACAATGCAAATGCTACCATGAATAATAAAATTTTAAAGCAACAACAGTGATGCCTGTGAAGAATAGGAAGCCCAGATTTTTTGGCAGAAAGGCAGGGGTGTGGTATGTACTGTCACAACTTATTAGAGAAGTCACAAATCTTGCCACTTTCAGGGCAATATAAGACCCATCAGCTCACAGTAGGTCCTCCAGGATATGGGTAACAACAGAGAAGGAGAAATTAAAAAAAAAAAATAAATAAGGGGAGGTGAAGAAACAAGATAAAATAGCTCAACTGAGTGACTATGTAGTCATTCTAGAAAAATAGAAATAAACTCTTGCAACTTCTCTCACCAAGAGGAGGTATCATAAAAACATGAAACATTTGTTCTCTGTTTTTTTAAATTATGTTTTCCCATAAATATCTTCCCACCTTAGAGAGCATTTCAAGCATCTCCATTTCCTTTCTGCATTTACAGACACTGAAGCTACAATGTAAATGTTAAGCATTTACCTAAAGCATTGCTAAAAATGATTATTCCTCCCAAATAACTCACTCCTACTGGACATTTATTTCCAGCAGCTTCCAGAAGAAGACTTTTCTGCTAATCTTCCTCTCAGACCTGTTATCTCATTATCCCAACACAGGGTAAATGAAGGTTGGAATATACTTCCCAAGTCCATTAAAATTATGGCATTAACCAATCATATTTTAGCATGCCAAGAGGAAATAGAGGTAAGCAAAACCCCAGCTTGGAAAGATTTTTTCCCCCCACATTAGCTGCAATACCTTAAAAAATTCTAGAACTGCATCTTTCAAACTGGTTCAAAATGTGCTATATAATTATTTTAATACATTAAAAAAGCAGTTATTTAAGGCAGAGCCTTTCATGTCAAACAGTGTTCCTTCTCAAAACAAGCAGATCCTCCTTTAGATATCATACTCATAAAATGACAATATGATATTTCTCAATTTAATATGGACAAGGATTCAGGAAAAATGTTTTTTGTGTTCTTGTTATTAAATCCATGTTAAATGTATTATGTGCTATATGTCATTTGCCACCAGCTCTGCCATTAACTCCATACCAGCTGGTGCTCACTGCACTAAACTCTAATATAATGAGCTCAGATATTGCTCACAATTCCAGAGTTAAGCTGAAAACATCTTCCAAGTATAAAAAATAAGTCTGATTTTTCACCTAGCAAGAAGATAAAGTTAACACCTGTCTTAATTTGAAATTGTCAGGGGTTTGAAATATATATAAACATACACATCTACAAAAGCAACAAAGAAAAATCACAGTTGAAACAACTCCAAATTTCATGTTTGTCACTTGCATCACCACAAGAAACCATTTCAACATGGTTGTGCCTTTCTGACCTGTGTCAGATGGTCCCTGTAGTGTTAAAAGTTCAAAACCCTAAAGTAAAGGCTGTGCATGGTTACTGGCTTTCTATTCAGTTTCTGTATCTTGTATTTTAACATCATTTTAGGCTGTGATGCTATTACTGGATGCAACACAGGAAAGTCTTTAATGTTAATTAATCCTCCTCACACTTGGCTCTCTCAGCTGCTTCTCCAAAGGAGACAAATGCTGCAAGTACAGTGTCTGCACCACAGCCAGGGCAGGAAATCTGAGTGTTCCTGGACACCACAGCCCCACCCAGGACACAGGTTAGAGACAGAAGGAGGTGCCCAGCAATCAGGGAGCTCCCTGGGAGGAGAGGCCCAGGAACAGCAGCCCCAGACCCACAGGGGGCAGCCCTGGCACAGAGACACCTGTGAATGGCACAGCACCTATTTGTCTCAAGGACAATTCCTAAAGCCCTAAGAGACAGCACTCAGCATTCATCACCCTCTGATACCATTCTCCCTCTCAATCTTCCAGTCCTCTTCTTGGGATCCATAATCACCAAAGGGACCACAAACAAATGAGCATCACCCAGTATGGGGCTCTCCTTGAGCCCCTGACAGAGCAATGGGCTCACACATGAAATATTCTGATTGCAGACACAGCTTCTTATTTCAAGTTTTCTTCTCCTTGGGACAATCATTTCAAAACAGACTACATGTGAAGCTGTGTGTCTTGCCAAGATCCAGCCCCACAAGGCCCCATGGATTTTGGGAAACCACTGCTGTTAGAGAGAGCGTGACTGCTGGTGGGAAGCAGCATTTGTCCCCAAGAGAAGAGTTTATGAGAGTAGGAAAAGTTATAGTGCATTTAGGGTGGGAAATAAATTTTTGATGACTCTAAAATGATACATCTGTGCATAAGTATAGACACATGCAAACACTGAAGTGTGTCTGTAAAATAAACAGCAGCATTTCCCTCTGGATGGAAACCCAAATTTCCATCGTCCTCAGCCTTAGTACATGAAGTATTTGGTTAAACATTTTTAAAGCAGCTACTGATTTTGCATCCTTCAAACTTTAGAGGCGCAATGGGAAATGCTATTAATGCAGTGGATTTTTGAGGAGGGCTCAGGAACTTTCAGGGAAATGGCCCTTTTTGAGAGCATCCCAAATGTGAAGGCATTGCACCCATTTGCCATTTCTTCAGTTCCAGAGGGTTCAGGTTACTCTGATGGTTTCCAGCACCTCTGGGCCAACCTTACCCAATGCCAGGGTATTTAAACTCCCATCACAAATCTCAAGCATTCAACTTCTTGCTTCTTATCCATCATGATGAACTTGGTAATTCTCTCTCTAAATCCCTCCAGCAGCTTCCCTGGCATCATCACCAGAAATTAGGGCATTTTGCCCTTTCTTTGATGGAACTCTGCCTCTCCCCCATCCATCAACTTCCATTTCCATGTAGCACTACCAGGGATGGAGCTCTGAGAGCTCTGGCAACTCCCAGACTGCAAGGCCACAATCTCCTCTTCAAACCCCTCCTTTAGATTCCTCTCTGAGGCAATGTTTATAAATAATCACAGAATTTTTTACCAGATGGGTGGAATCTGGCCTTTACTACACAGACATATATAAAATATTTCTTTAAAATGCAATGTGCATAAAAATATAATGGAAGGAAGGTCCATAAGGAGAAAGAATATGTTTTATTTAACTAGCTGATAGAGCCTGAAGAAATGGACACGTTCACTTCTTGGCTATATCATCTCATTTGGTAAATAAGATTACCTAATCCTTCTATTCCCTCAGAGGGAAACTACAGCAACCATCCTCCTGGAAAAATGGAGTTATGCTCCTGCCACAGAAAGAATCTACAGCAGGAAACAGTTCTTCACACACAAGACACCCAACCTCCACTTTGGTTTAAAAGTCTGCATGTGGCTGAAGTAATTCAGGAGCAAAAATATGACAGGAGTGTTGATAGTGGGTAAGCATTCGATAGAGAGAGGGATACAAACATATGAGCACATATTAAAAATATACACCTGCATATTAGCCATGTCCATGCATTGGTGCTCAGCTCATTACCTGCAGTGACATGTGGGAATATTACAATAATGCTGATGATGAAAGGAGGTATATTATGCTGTGGGGAGAGGGCTATATGCATGTTTTATTTGCTTGAGTTACAGCGAGTTGTGACTGCCTGTGACATTTGGCCATACTGCAGCCTCCAATAAACATAAAACAAAGTCTCCACTGCCCCTTTAAAGACACGTTTTCCATTCATTCCATAGGGCTGAAATGTGCTCTAATGCTTCTGAAGGGTTTTAATAAATATGAGTATGTATAAAATGCTGCTGATGACTCAATTGCTAAATCACTTGTAACAGCTGTAGCGCTGTGATCTCTTCTGAAATAAATTATGTCATGGTGATTACCTAAGAAAAGTGCATTTCTCATATGATATTGTATGTTGCATTATAGATTAAACGGGGGCACGGTGTGCAGTTATTCTACAGCCTGCATTTAGTGCAGGTGGACACAGCATCACAGAGATATACGGGTGTCATTTCTGTGACACCACAGGCACAGCTGGGGGAAGGACACACTGACTCTTTTTGGATTCCTCTGCCAAATTTTCTCATTTCATCAGTCACCATTTCCTCTTCCTAGAACTGATCAAGGCTTTAGAAAAAACAGAGGTTTAGTCTCTCCATTTCATCCAGTGCATTATCATTGTAACATTAATCTTTCTGGAATGGATTTCATTTTATCTGCTTGCATTTCATGGCTAGGTAAAAGTATAAAAAAATGCACTTTTATTTTCCAAGGGAACATTAGCACCCAGCATTAGTAAGGGTAGAAGTACAGCTCTTATTCTAAATACATTTAACAGACATGGTGCCATCAGAGGGAGGGCCATAATATTTTCACATTAACTGATTATTTTTTTCCTAAAAATATGCTCTATGCCAATAGGATAAAGAGCTGCTGATTCAGGAAAGAACACTTTCTACCCAAAGAAAGTAAAATATTTTTATTATTAGAAGTAGCAGTGAGAAATTTTCCTCAAAACAATGTGCCATAATTTATACACATTTTTAGGGCAGTATTTTATACATGTAAGAAAGTAATAGGGCACTGACAAGATCCAACTGAATATAATGTAGAAGTCACTAAAACACAACAGGAGCCTTTTGGAGGGTTACAAAATGAAAATACATGAGTAGTAATTAAAAGGACAGCAGAAGAAAACCCCTCCATTAAATATGTTACTGCTGGGGTTCCTTTGACTGTGTTCAGCTCAAACCCTAAGGACCATGAACAACATAAACCCATCCTTTTAATATTACACACCCAATTTTAAATACTTCATTAAACTTTCCAAACACTGGCAAAAAACTTTTATCAACTTTATGTGTTAAAAATGAGGCTTTTTGTGGCAGGCCTCTGCAGATCAGTATAAATTCAATCCAATTTAAAGCCCAGTAACAGTGTGGGCAGTCTCAGACTATTACTTTCAATGGGATGGAGTCCCTAAGGATGACATAGACTTAGTCCCATTGAAAGTAATGGGGTAAGCAATCACATGCCATTACTTTCAAGGAGACTCAGTCTATACTATCCATAATAACATGGTAATATAAATCTGGACTGACTCATCAGCATGAAGAATGAAAATGTAAAAGAATGGCAAAGCGGCAAACGTGCACCCTGAGACAAAAACAGCCCCTTGGTTTCTCTGCATCCATAACTCATCAGTGGGGAAAGTTTATTACAGGAGAGGCACAGAACAGCCTAAAAAGGCACACGAATGCAAGGTGAGGCATGAAAACCAAGAGGGGGCTTCACTGACTGCGAGTTCTGTTAGTCTCCACTGCCCCTCCTCTTTTCTTTATTTTTTTTTAACAAATTGTTCTGGTCCTTTAAGTCCTCCATTTAATTTTTTTATGTTTCCTAAATCCAGCAATATGAAAAATATTTGTTCATGGAGACTATCTCTCCATAAAGCCATTTATTTTTTCATTTTTTTTCCTCAGTGTACAATACAGACAGCTACAAATAGCCTCTGCAATCTTCCCCTCTGCAAATCAAAGACATTAATAATATATTAAAAGGCTAGATAATTCTGAGCAGGTGGACAGGGTGGTGATTGATCCATTACTGTGCAAATACCTTGGTAATGGCTTGTAAAAACTTAAGATCCACAAAACAAAGAGATAACAAAGCCCCACCATTAAGACAGACACATTTATGGCTAGTAAATTTTTTACAGATTAATAGAAAAGACCAACTCAAATCTTCCCTTGATCTAAGAATAATGCTCAGGTTAGCGAGGCTCAGGAGTAAAAGCCATTGGTAAGAAGTACAGCAGAAGCCCTGCCCTGTACCTTATCTACCTGCAGGGTAGATAAGATGATGTATTTCCATGAGGAACTTGCCACAGCAAAGCCAAAGCAAAAAAAGCCAAAAGCATTTCTGTAATATTCACACACCACGATAAATCCCTCTGTTGGTCTGCTAATATCCTGACTAAAAAATAGCCCTAATAAGAACATCTAGTTTGCATATAAGCCAACGGTTTTTTTTTTTCCATTTCCTGCCACTTCCCTGGGCAGTTAAAAAATGTGAATATAAGCATTTATATATATACATATATGCATTAGAACATTTCTTCCCTAGTGGAATGATGGAAAAGAAGTCCTCTGGCTACTGAGCAGTAATCAAGAATATTGAATCTTTGCATTCCATAAATTGTTTCAAGGATAAGAGCTGGACTAAATCACAGGCACCCTAAAAGTTTGGGTAAGAGTCCCAAATCATTCAGTCATGGAACTGTTTGCTAGAGAATTACATGACTGTGACACAATGAATCAGTTTTGTGGTTTTCAAGTGATCATTGCCACGGAAAACCCTAATCCTGCTGAAATCCAGTGCGGATTTTGACATATGGGACAGGGGCACAAATGATGTTTTGAAACTAAACTCTGTCACCAAAATAAAAAAATATAAAATTTGCAGCAATATGATATTAAATCACACTATATGAAAATGTTAAGTACATAAAAATAAATATTTAACAATTATGCTGTTTGAACAGGAAGTAAATTAGGTTCAACCTTAGGCATATAAGCCTTCATAGGTTTGCTGCAAGAACTGAACCCAACACTTTTTATCCCATAATAAATATTTCACTGGCAGGTTACTTCATCTGTGGACTCATTGAATCTTTTACCAGAGCCTCAGCAAATGCCAAGTTCTGGGAAATGCCCAAATCCCTGCAGTTAAGCAGAATCCTTACAGAAATACCTGGAGCTTTGGCTGGTGCCAGTTCAATAGTTGGAGCTTGCTCCTGGAAGTGCAGAACAAGGCCAGTTCTGCAAAGGGCACAGGGTAAGATTTGTAATCACAGCAATTTCTTCAGTGCAATATTGTTATTCTGGAAACATTTTCATACACTGCCAGCTTTATCTGCTCCCTCCAACACAGAGAAGATGCTGCTTTGTGCATTTCATAATCCTGCAGCTTTAACCAGTTGCTGCCTTTCCTCCTCGTGTTTCCAGCCAAACTGAGCACCACAGCAGCAGCTTACAAGTGTAATGAAGAAAGAGTTAATGGTTTAAAAAATCTGAAATATCTCCCTTCTTGCTGTATATATTTACATTGAGTCCTTCTCCTTTCTCTCTTTTTGTAAGCAGTCGTTTCCTTTTCTTAAAAAAACAAAAATCTTTAAAAGACAGAACAGAAAAAAAAAGCGCTCCTTTAAAAGGAAAGGAAAAAAAATGGACAGTGACCCTTAAAAATAATTTCAACATTTTTTCAGAGAGGAAAAGAAAATCTCACTACATCAAGTATTAGAATTAGAATACAACCAGTTGCAACTTTGAACAGCACCTGTTTACTCAAATCTCCATCAATGCATTTGTAAAACACAGGCCTTAGTAGAGCAATATCTTTTGTTTTTCCCCTAAAATATTTTTCTGTCTGTTTTTGCACCTGCATCTTGGTAAACAATTTTTAAGCTATGAAAAAAACCTCTGATGGGCAGGATCATATTTATAGGAACAATTTGTACTGAATGTGTTTGTGCATGGCAAAGAATAGAAATATTTTAAAAATTAAACTATTGCACTTCTAAGTAATTTAATGTCAAGTATAATTTCACAAACAATAAATAATAATAACAGAAGTAGCATAATGAAAACTGCCAGCTTGTTTAGCAAATATGCTATAGCACATATATATATATAGCACAGCTTAATACACAGGTCCTAGGAATATAGACACCTTTCCTGATGATTTTGATAATTTATTTGTGATAATTTCTGTTTTCAAAACATGCTGCCATGTTCAAAGGATGTCTGTGTTTAATTAGAATTTAATAGGTCCTTGGGTTTTAGCCAAAGGTGGCGTTTGATCCCACACTCTGATCTCTGGGCAGAAGCCGCAGCAGGCACCGTACATCATCTAATATTATTCACCACAGTCGTGTGAAGTAACCAATTTTGCAACACCCAGGCACTACACCCAGGGGTATCTCAGACAGGATTGAGACTTTAGACCTCTCTTGCACCTGCTGACAACACTGACTTCCTAATGGTTACATCATCTTGAAGTGAAACAGGTTGCAGTGCAAATCTTTTTTTGTTGTCACTTTCAAACAGAAGTCCAAGTTATTTACATATTTTTGGGGTAGATTTGAAGTACAGTAAAAATACATATTGGGGTGTTTATTGTGGTTTGCATATTCTAAGTTCCCAAAAACTATGCAGTAAATAAATCACCGATACATTAAGAACGAATACCACAGTGTAAAGTGGAATGTTGAATTACCTTGGATATATTTCCCACAATGCTTCTCAAGGCAGCAGCTAATTAGCAGAAGAAAGGTCGCACAAAAAAATAATGTGATTAGGAGAGGTTGAAAGAAAAAAAAAATAGCCACATATTTGGACATAGCCCAAATTTCCTTTTTGCCACTGTAACTGAAAACCATTGCTTCAATATTTAATGAAATGCTTATGTTGCAGCACCTGGTCACATTGTCAGCAGCGCCTAAGCACTGCCTCCCCTGTGGGTCATTACTGCAGCCATCTGAACGGGGGCAAACTGTTCATCGACTACAATAATGCCACTCTTTAAGAATCTACAGCTACAAAACAGCAGGAGACAGAGTTACTTTGGCTCTGATCTTGGGAAAAATGGCTGGGGGCAAAATGCTGTTTCCTACCATCAGAGAGTGTACAGTTAGCAATAATTCTGTAAGTCAAAGCCCAGGCACCAGCCCCAGCTTGGCTGCCCTGCTCTGCTTTTCCTCCCTTTGCAGAAACCTCACAGCTCCTGGTGAGAGATCCCTGTCAACAGGAAAACAGTAGTTCACAGTCCCCTGCTAATGATCCAATGCATCAATAGCTCAAACAATCACAACAAGCAGATGTCCTAAGTTAATATAGACTTTCCTGGGATTTTACTTGTGAAACATTGCTTTAAAAGGCATTAGTCTTTTGTCCTCGCTAGAGATCTGCTAAATCCTGGCACCAACTCCTTGGGTATGTGAACCCCAGCCTAATGGAATTTAATTACTTTAGTGGTATTAATCATCTGTACAGTAGAGCAAAGAGTATTTTATTACCACTTTTAAGCCTTATCGGCACATTTATTTCAAATGAACTGTCAAACTGCATTACGTGGAAGGCATGCCAGGTTTGAATCCTGCAGCACAGGTGAAAAGACATTTGCTGCTTCAAACTCTTGGACGTGATGAGGATGCCTCTCACAAGAAACAGAAGCAGTTTATCTAAAATTAAAAACAAACCATCTTTGGTTTTAATGATCTCTTTTTGCTCATGTTGGTTTTTGTCAACTTCTAATCTCAGAGCTGGGAAGGGTGCTCTTTTCTGAGGAGAACAGAAACACCAGTTGGTACCAAATAACCTGTGACACTATTACAGGATTAGTTACACAAGAGCAATACCAGTCTTGTCCATTATCCAACAACAAGCACTGGCTCAGTAACACGAGGTTTTTCTAATTCACTTAAATACATCAAATCCTCTGCATTCATATACATGGAAAAGTGTGTCTGCACTCAGCATAGCTTCTAGCCTTGCTCTGCAAAAAACTACACATGCCTAAAAGGTGCTCACCAGGCCACCAGCAACTTCCTTTTCTGTTTGCTGGGCATGTAGCAGCATATTTTACGTGCTGCAAAATTGCAACTAAAATCTAGCAAAAATTAATACTTATTGAAAGATTCATTTTATTTTACTTTATTTATCCCTTTGGTGTGAAGTTTTTTTTTCCTGGCCCCCAGACTCTTCATGGGTTTTAGACCTGTCCTACACCTGCTTTAAGCACATTGTTCTGCACTCATCGTCTCTCAGACATTCTGCACTGAGTAGCAAATGAGAGCAATTTGTGACACAAGATACTACGACATGTGGGAAAGACACATAATTAGTGTCAGAATGAATGCATTTGCTTTTTAAAGCCTATTTGTCCTAGGATTTCAAATGAATCAAGCTGCTATGTCTCTCTCAACAGCTCCATACTGCTGTATAATGAATTAAAAGCTAGTGTTGCTAAAATGTAAAAGCTTCAGGAATAAAAACTGCATGCATCTCAAAACCAGGGATGAGAGGATCTTAAAAGGCTCTAAACTCTAATGTAGCCTATTTTAAAGCCTTCCAAAAAACTACCCATTTTGCTAAACAGAGAATTCTCAAGTGAAATCACCCCTTTCTATGACAGATTACTACGAATTTACAAAGCTACTTTGAGTCTTGTCTTTTTAAAAGGAGAAACCTCAGACTTCCATCATCTTTGCCCCATGTCTCAGTCAGGTTCTCCTCCCCAGCTCTCTGCGTGCAGCAGTGCACACAGCGCACACCTCAGTGTCCTGTTCAGACAGTTCTCTCAAATAAATCTTTCTTCTCTCTTGCCAGATACACATTCTCATCTGCCTGTTTCCTTCCCCTGCTAGCCAGATATTGAGAACCATTACCTGCCAGGCACTATCAGTGGCACTGCTGTGCCAGTGTCCCCCACTCAGGGACAGCTGGGACCATCCCAGCAGAGGAAAAAGGGGCACCTCAGATTTCTTGCCCCTTCCCTGTACTTCACTCATTGTGGCTTTTTACAAGACCATGACCTGATACTTTGCCTTTCTGTATTTTAAATATGTTCAGTGGATAAAAAAGACAGAAATGTGGTGCTCACCAGTCCCACTCCAGTGACTCTAAGTGGATTTGAGGGACCTGAGGCAGCATTTTTCTTCCAGGCACTTGTAATCTGGATTCATTAACTGAGGCTGGTTGTAGCTGAAAAAAAACTCTCTAACAGGACATGAGGTTCTCCTAAAATTAGCATTCTGAGTAAGCCCAAATAGCCAGGCTTTGATCAGGGGAATAGCACTTCAGTAAGCAGGGGAAGAGGGAGTAAGTAGAGCATTTCTGCAGCTATCTTGATGCTGCTGGTGCCAAACACATCCTGAGCTAACAAGAGTGATGCCCAGCAGGTCACAGGCCCATCTGACAGCCCTGTGGACAAGGTGCTGGTTTTAAAGCACTGCCCACAGACAGGCCCTGCAGATCCAGGTGGCACATCCCAGACCCACCAAACAGCCTCCTGCTCTCCCACTGCAGCCCAAAGTTCCCCAGCTGCAAAGGGGCTGTGTATTTGGCAGCCCCAGGCAGCTGCACATCCAGCCAGCCGACCTCATCAGCTAATAGGAGAGAGCCATTTTTAAATGCCACTTTATGATTAGGTAACAGAACAAACACACACACATGTTCCTGGGAGATAAATGTCTTGGAAGCAGGCGGAGATACAAGGCACAGCCAGATGCCTCCAGTGACCCTGAAAGAATGTTATCTTAATGTAATGCACACCTTTGACTGCCTTGTTGTGTTTAATGCATAAAGTAGCCTCAGACACAGGTTCAGGAAGAGTTGTGAGATATCCCACGCAGTGGGTACAGCTCTGGACTAGCAAGTACTTCATTTCAATATTTACAAAGATATTGCAGGACTCTGCACCATTTTTATCACTTTATCGGAAGCATCCTGTGTATTGCAGCTCAGGCCCTGCTGCTGTGCTCACACAAGCAAATCTCAGAGTCTCCTAAGGCATTTTGCTTATGGAAAGAGTGCAGAATCAGACTTAATTTAGGATAGAAAAAGGAATACATACTGCACTTTAAAGTGAAGATTCAATTTTTAAAATAAGGAAGTAATTTATCAGTAAAGCAGCATGGAAATTATGGAGTTAGCCCAATCTTGTTCTGATTAAAGCCAAAAGGAGTTTAGTAAAAGGTGGCAGAATTGGGCCCAAGTCTGAGATGATTTGAAACCAATTTTCTCTTGTAGCAGTTACTGGAAAGAAGAAGCCTGGTTTTTTCCAGGAAAAAAAGCATGTTTCTTGCCTTGTTCTCAGCATTTTGTCCTCACTCCAGTAAGTCTGTGGCCATCAATTTTAGCATCCGTGGGGTTGCCCAAGCTAAATGCAGGGAATTATAACTGTGAAGTTCAAAGTCCAGCTCTATTAGCTTTCAAAGGAGCTGTTAAAAGCAGGCATCTGATGCTCCAGGAGTGGCAAGCCTTGCATATAAACTGAATCTTACAGGAATGAGCACTCCTGGAAGTCAATGGGATTACTCACAGTGCAGGAAGTTAAACATGTGCATCCATTTCAGGGAGCCTCATGCAGGGTACAAACACCCTTAATGCTGTGCATTGCTGAACCTCCTTGTAGCATTTCCAAGCTGGCAGAGGTGGCCTGTCACTAAAACTCCAGAGTGGGGCCAAAGTCAGATTTTGTACAGCTTAGCCTAACCCATGGATGCTTTTAAAAGGGACCCAAAAGAGCTGATGCAAGCAATTAGCTGGGAGCTGGGGGTGCTTGTCTTTCCAAGCCAGTTTGTCCCTTCTGGTTCAGGTTTAGGAGGGCTTTGTTAGTGCACAATCAGTTCTTACAGGCCTCTCCCTTCAGTGACAAAGTGGTGTTTGGTACAGAGGATCTAACTTGCAAAACTTTACCTGAACATTGTTTTTATCATTTTAGTGCTCTTTGCCTGACACCAGAGGAGAGCTGATCATTGCTAGGTGACCTCCCTCAAAGCAATCTGGGTTCACCACAAATAATTGACCCCGAAGTTTATATAACCATGTTAATAACCATATTTTTAGACAGGGCAGTGTTAAATTGACACAACATCAAGCCTGCAGTTCCCTCCAGAGAAGAGGGGTTCCGTAAACAACACAGAAGGTGCCCAGTGGGAACCATTTTGCAGACATAACCATGCCTGGGGTTCCCAGGGGGTTCAGGTATCAGGGAACAGGTCCCTGAGGATGTGCCAGGGTACAAACAGCTTTGGGAAAACTACAGGCTGAAATCCCACCACATTCCCCAGATGTCAGCACCCAAGTGACCTTTTCCATCTAATACAAGACCTGGTTGATTACTCAATTCAATTAGCTGTGCAAGAAAACCACAGGCTACAGAGTCAAGTGAGCTCTTGGCATGTCAGAGGCTCCTCTTAGACTGAACTGCAAGATGTCCATGTCCAGGCCAACAACAAACTCCAACAGGCTCCATCCCTGACAGTATCCAAGGCTAGGCTGGACAGGGCTTGGAGCAACCTGCTCTAGTGGAAGGTGTCCCTGCTCATGACACAGGGCTGGAAAGAGATAATCCTTCCAATGAGGCTGTCAGCCCCATTTAGATTTTGTCAGAAATAAACTATTTTCAATCAAGAGATCTAATGATTAAAAAAAAAACAACCCTGAAATGTATATACTTAATATAAAGTAATATTTATATAATAATAGAGAGAAAAACTTTTTCAAGAAAACAAACAGTTGAAAATAGAAAAAATCTAGTGAGATTTTTCAATTTTTAATTACAGTAAAATAAGGAGTGATAAATTAGAAATGCTTTGATATTCTTCACAGAATTTGAAATTATTCTGAAGTTAAGTCACATTATGTAGAGATGATCCCTCATTGTCTTCAAGATATTATATTGGAAAATTCCTTATCACCTGCCAACTGGAAAAGAACATTCCCAGTCACACCACAGGCACTGTACTGACTGAAAACATCAAGACTGAATTTAAACAACCAGGTTCTGTCTAGGACTGTTCTAATTATTTTTAGAAGGTGCATTTGTTTTCTAATGGAGAAAGGTATCAAGCACATGTGACTCTTCTAATTTGTAGGAAATAGTTTCAGACCCCAAGTTAGTTCTGCACCAGGACACAGCCACAGTCTTGATGGAAAATGGGTAAAACAAAAATTAAACCAGTCTGTTCACAAAAGCAGCTGGCCTTTGCAAGGGGAACTAGGAGATGACTCTTGAAGTTGTCACTTCATCATGAAGAACATCAAGAGGTGACATCTCACATTTCCTATGTGGACAGCAGACAGGACAAGAATACTCTGATGCCCTGGGCACCCTCCCTGGTGAGGAGCCCAAGGAGATCCTGGTTCCTCAGAAAAACTAAAGGCTCAGACAAGCAGTCAAGGAGATAAATGCAGACAAAATACTTTGTGAGTAAAGGCAGTATAGAAAAAAATAATGGACCAACCCTTCCCCAAAAACACCAGCACGGGAAATGTGATTTCTGAGATTACCTGGATACATTGACTCAGCTTCTGCACCTCCAAAGCACTGCACAGTTTGGAGCACCCACACTGGGAGTTTATGAGCACAATCCAGTGATTTACCTGTAGCCAACCTTAACTAGACAATTCCTCCCTAAGATGACTTCATGCCAAAGAAGGAGAAGGAAGGCAGGTCTTCACTCCTCATTGAAAATACAACTGCTGGTAGGAGTAGGTGGGACTCCACCTCACATTCCCAACACAGTCCCATCAAAACACAAACTGAAGCTTTCCAGCTTGGTTCACCATGACAAGGAATATAAAAGTGTTTGTCCTTAGTGGCCTGACAAGCCCTCTCCAGTGAGGGTGGGTTCCTGATGCAGAGGAGACTCAGCCAGGCCCAGTGCATCTCTGTCACACCTCACTCACTTCAAACCACAACTCCAAACCTCAGGAAGCTCACTCCATATGCCACCCTACAGAGAATTTTCCTTCACGCTTTTATGCAACCCCGTAGGCATCCAATGCACTTAGTCATACAATTAAGTGTGATTTTTTCCCTGAAACCAAGCTTGATTGGTGAAAATGCAAATAACTTTGAAAATTGCATTTCTGTGCAACAGATGTTATTCTTACTGTGTTCAAATACTTGGTTGAAATATAAAGCCTAATTTTGTCTGAAAAAAAAAGGAAACATAACAGCTTCTAACAACAGCAAACTGTGATAATGAAAGTTCCGTAGCATGCGTCACTGGATTCCATTTTGGAACGGTGGAATGCACAGTGGTTTTGTCTCATGATTACCAAAGAATGAATGTCACCAATTGATTTTATTATTATATTAAGACCCCAGTCACATACAAATTCAAATCCATGACTGAAGACCTGCAGATGGGATATGACCACCTTTATTCTTGCTCTCTTAATGATCTTTAAGAGAGTTGCATCTCTCCCTAGTAATGCAGGATATCTGCAAAGACCAACTTCTGTATCAGGCACCATTTCTTTTCAAACATTAAAAAACTGTCTGCCTAGGATTATCTCATTTTAATTCTTTGAATAAGCATAAAGAGAATGGCAAATTACCAAAAAGAGAATTCGCTCTTTAAAATTAGAAAAAAAATATGGAAAATCCAGAGAATCATAGGGAAAACAATGCTCTTTTGTCACATCTCCTTTCCATGTTTGCATGTCACTGTTAGGCTGGGATAAGCCTGGCCAAAGCTACTTGGTGCAGATGAACACTCAGGACTTCAGATGTGAAAGTTAATTTGAAAAGACAGAAGTTGACAGTCTATACAATCAGTTATTTAGAGATCTAATTGAAATTGCTGATACCAGCAGCCTGTCACGCTGTATCAAGAAACTTCACTATTAACAAAAATCAATAACAAATCAATAAGATTAAAGTTTAATATGTACTGTAGTAACAGTAACAAAGCACCAGTAATTTACAAGCAAGACACTGCTTTTGCCAGGTTTCATCTCTGGATTTTGTACCACGTATGGAGTTCTTTAAATAACTGTGCTTGAAAGAAAAAAAAACCATGTCTGTGTGTATATATATAAAGAGATGAGAACTGTGCAGCTCTGTCTGCAGCTAATTAGCATCCTGGATGTCTCCACAGTACATGTGTTGACTATCTTTTCTCAGATACAAGCAATATCTGGGCTTCCGCGTTATTCAAATGAGGTAAAAGCTGAACTTGTCTCTCACTTTTTCCTTCTGCTAAAGAGGGACGTCTCCTCTGCAAAGGCAGCTCCAGACCTGCAGACTCTGCTCAGGTGTGTGACACAACCATAAAAGTCAACAACAGAAGTAAATAAAAAGCATGGGCCACCACAGAAGATACTGAAGTGTTTATATGTGCAAATAAAATACTGATGTTATGTTACTTCTGTTATTTTTCATAGCTGTGACATTGCTACTGTCACAAATGCTACACTTTATAGTTCCTGTTTCCCTTCATCTTCACATTGTTTTATATTCCACAAACTTTGTTGTTTTGGAAGTCTGAAAAGCTCTGCAAGAGGGGTGAAATGCTACACTGAAAAAAATAGTCAAGTGCAAACACATTGGTTTGCCTGGAAATTCAGATTTAAGGATATTTTCTGGCCATTTCCAGCCTAAACACCATGAAGAACCAGAACCCCTGCACTGACACTCTCTCAAATTACCATTTTGAAAGCTGAGATGCTACTTTAAGTTTCTTGTCAGAAAATCATTGATTACCCTGCCTGGATGGAAATTAGGAGAATTAAGAGGTTGAGTCCTTTAAGCTTGCATTATCAAGGCTATAAACCCAAAAACTACCGGTTGCTCCATCTATGAAATCTTACTTTACACCAAGGTATGAGGATGTGAAAACACAGTTGAGTGTTGTGGCAAAAGGAATCCAGCTGGATGGTCACTCCCTGTGAATGCCATGGCCACTGTTTCCTGTGCTGTGTAAGCAATAGCATAGGAATGAGATTGGTGGAATCCCAGTTTTTGGGATTTTTTTCCCAAGTCAGCATCACTCCTCTTCAGTTCCTACATTCCCCAGCAGATGCCAAGCCCATGCTTGAAGGAGGGAAAGCTAACTTTCATTCCTTTATTGATCTATCAGACAAGAACTTAATCAATCTTCTTTATAAGCTATTAAAGCAGAGCAAGAGAAATGAACTCACCTGATACATTCAGCATTGATTGCTTCTTTCTAAGAAGGGAATGTCAGCCTTATCTGCGACTACAGCTGCGATTCAATTTCTCAGAAACAAGTTTTTCCCCTCATTAGCTGCCCAGAAATAGTGCAATTAAAAATGTATTTTAGACAAAATAGAGAATATAATCAAAATTAAATGAAGACCACTTTCATTTAAGTTTCATTAGTTAAGTGTGTTCCAGAGAACACTGAAACCATAAGATGGGGTCCAGTTAAGGAAAGTCTTCTAATGAAACATAAGCTGTGACCACCACATTACTAATTTCAGTGGAAATTCTGCATGCCAAGCAACTCTGGAATCCAACAAGAGGAATTTCCACTGTACCTATCAAAAAAATAAACCAAAACAAAAAAAAGCAGCAAATATCCTTACTACAAAATTTACTTTATTCAAGGGATTTTCAGTATTCAAATTATCATTTTAGGTCATCTTCATAAGAGCTTAAAGATTCTGATTTGCTGAACTGTGCCAAAATATTTTTTGTTAACAATATAACCTTATATTAGGTACATGCATGTCCAGAGGAGCTCCTGGGAGCTGCAGCTCAAGTCCTTCCTTTGAAGTCATCCCCATGACTCAACAACTAAATCACTTCCCCTTATTTCCTTGCCTAATCCTCCTCTTAAAGGAGTTTAAGGGCTGTAGGAGAGGAGATGAATCAAGGGAAGTGTAGTTTACAATTCCAGAGCCAAATTCAGAATGGGGAAAAGCTGCTGCAAACCACAGCTCAGTTACAGGCCTTACCACCTCTGTTATCACCTGGTTTGTGGTGTAGCATCCCAAAAAGGAGGAAACCCAATGTGGAAATGGTTGGAAAACAATAAACAAAACATTTCTATTTCATAAAACATTTCTATTTCATAAAACAAACTGCTGGGCTCTTTCGGCAAAAGGAGACTTTGATGTAATTGAATTTATTTGCAGGTGTTCACTCTACCAAACATTGTGATAGTTGGTAGCTTTCACACCATATGAAATGGGAGCAGGGAATAAAATCAGGATTCGTACTGGATGGAGAGCATAGGGCTTTCCCTTGCTTTGCCAGGAGTTTATGCACACACTCCCCTAAACACAAAGAATTACCCCCATGACCATTGTCCATCTCCCAGTCCAGATCAAAACTCAGCCTTTCTTTTGCTGCACTGTAGAAAAGAGCCTTCCTTTACTACAAAAATCTTTACCATGCAAGACACTGGAGCTGGGAGAAGGCACAACTGCCACGTGTCAACAAATCTTCCTGGAATCTCAGATGGAACAGAATGGAAAGCATTTTGTCTTGCCAAACAGTAAAATAAAAATGTTGCTTTTGAGCTCTCTTATTTTCTTCCTTTCACTGGAAGGGAAAAAACAGCCTTTGCTATTAAGCGTGTCTATTTTCATGGGAAATCCTTCCATTTGCAATATCTGCATATCATGTTTAAATATCTCCCTCAGGAAGATATACCGCTTAATAATGCTTCTGTTTATTTATTGCAAAAATCAAGAATAGCTGGAAGTCCATTATGAGAATCTTTTAGCAAATTTAATTAATTTGTAATTAATTTTATTGGTATTTATGAGAGAAATCTTTAATCAGCATAATTTAGGCTGAAAATTACAATATTAACTAATATTAATTAAACAACAATGTAATAATTTCAATAGTTTAATTATTTTTTAGATTAAATTACCTGCTAGTCAATTCTACACTGCTTTTGAAATTAATTAGCCAACTTAAGCATGCTCTGTATCCACTGATCTACCAAGGGTAGAACATGATGTCTAAACAAGGCAAGAAATACTCCCTCCAAGTGTCAGCTGGGTTGTCACAGTTAAAAAACCTACTACTTAATCCTAATTTTAAATAAGACATGTTCTATTTGAAGTTGGTGGCATGCTGCTTTTTAATCCTAAATTTAAACGAGCTGTGTTCTGTTTAAACTTAGGGGCAAGTTTTCAGGCAGTGCAGGGCTTTAGACTTTGGAAATGCCTTTCCTTTCAGTCCCTTTCCAGCTCATGGCTGTGTCACCTCTTATTGATAGAGCAGAGTTAGTGTAACCTTATTATTTTTCACATTTGAAGTGAAAAGGGGCAAAAGAGAGGCATTTCAACTCCAAACTTAACAGGAGTTCCTAAATACTGCAGCACACATGCAGCTATCAGGTTATCACAGGACATGTCCCCACACAGAAAAATGAGTTTTCTTAGAGTAGCCCTTCTTCCTCACACAAAGTCTGCTGAACAGGACAGACTCAGGAAAACAACTTTTCCATTTTTCAGCTAGCACCTAATGGGGAAAATGTTGTATATCATCTTTCCACCTTTGGACTCTCCTTGGAATTTTCCACAGAGTGAAAAAACCTGAAAGCAGAGTGTTTCTTTTGGTTCATCATACCTGGAGTTTTACTGGGATAATATAATAATATAAACCTTGCTGTGTTCAGTGCTTCCCTTCCCAAGCAAGGCTGTATATTTTATCTGTGAGGAAGAGCACAGCATTTGCGGGGTATGGATCCATGTGCATGCTGGCACTGAGTTGGGTTTGAACCTTGGCCTCCTACGACATCAATATCGCTTTCATTGATCTCTGGGTCACCCAGATGAGGACCAGAGTGAGTAAATATTTCACTCTTACAACAACTTCCATTCATCTGCTTATACTTCAGGCGTGGAAATCTGCTGACAGAGAATTCTTTAAGTGTAAGCCACAATTCTCAAAAGCAACTGGCCTTTTGGGAAAGCTGAGTCTTGTGTGCTGAATTTGGAGCTCCTTGATGGGATGAGAATTTCAAAGGGCAGCTCTGCACACTCTGAAACTCTTGGGTTTTATTTTAACAGGCCAGATATTAAATAGGTTTGGTCATGGCAAAGCTGTTATAGATATAGAAAGCAGAATATAGAAGCAAACAGTGCCCAGAAGGTGAACCATAAAGCATTACATTATCTGGCAGGGCAACTATTCCTCTTTTTTCCTTCAGAATTCCTCAACAAAACACTTCCATGGCTTTAAAGGAATTACACAGATTTAGTACAATTAATAAAGACCAGGTTTTCAAATGTATTTGAGCAACTCCAGTTTCTCAGGTGCTTTGAAAATTCTTACTGTGTAAGACCTGTGTACTTATTTAGACTTGAAATTGTTAAGAATCTTAGGAAATCTCTTTTGAGTGTTGCAGGACCTGCATTACTCCTCTGAACATCACAAAGAGACCTACAAAAATACAGGATGTTTTCCAGGAAAAAAATTAAGCCCAAAAGCTACCTTTAAACAGAAAGTGTCCCTGGTGCAGAGGGTCAGGTTGGCACCCACAGAGTTAAACTGACTAAGTCTACAACAAAGGAAAAAATATTAGCATTGCTATCTGTGTAAACGACATTAGTAGCAAGACTGAATTATCTTCTGAATTATTTTATTCCAATTATATTTTGATATAATTCAAGGTCTAGTGATTTTTTTAATGTTCGCAGTCCCCCAGTTTAATACTAGAAAAGCAATCAGTCATTTGCTTCTCAGACACCAAGTGGCTGGAATAGTTTTTCCATCCATTTGAAAAATATACAATCTGTATTTGCCTTTAAGTATACATTAGATGACTACTGTAAGTGATTCATAATTGTTTCTAAACAGTTGAACTTATTTTAATATGTATTTGCAGTTATATAGTTATTTAAATGTTCATGTTATCAGCACTTTTTTGTATTAACAAATTGTTCATTCATCTTTCGGTTTTCTAAAAAGGGTGAATAGGAAAAAGATTAAAATGTGCTTTATTAGAGCACATTTTATTATGTTGCTTATTAAAAATCTCCTCTGTAACAACTGGTAATATAAAAAGCAGAGAAGATACCTATAAAAATATTCAAAATGATCCATTTGGAAGCCCAACACTCCTTGTGTGTGGAAAGACAATACAGGGACCAGCTCAAGACCTAGGTTTTTCAGTAGTTCAGTTTTCTGAGTGCTCCAAAGTTCCTCTTGATACAAGGGCACATTTGTTCTCCTAAAGGGGTGATTTTAAACCAGCTTAATTCAGCACTGAACAGTGTCTCATTTCCAAGGGTTTTTGCTGCACATCCTGCCCTAAGTGCAGATCTAAGCAATGGAAGGATTTCAGTGTCACCCAGAGAGCTCAGAACAGAGGCTCAGCCTAGAAGAACCCCATTTCAGGGCTCAGCAACCCAACTCAGCATGTTCCTGAGTTTCAGTAAAAGTGAAACTAGTGGGAAGGGAAATCCTAAACACAAAGACAATCTAACAAACATTTCTCACTCCTCAGGTCCGCATAACTATCCTCCAAGAGCAACCCTTTCATTGCCAAAACAATCTTTGATCCAAACTAAAATTAAAAAGCAACTCACAAACTTACTATGCAATAAAAATGTTGAATTATTCCATTATGGAATTGCTTAAATGTGTCCAAGCAGCAAGTGGTCCAGGATAAGAGACAGCCTGGCTGCTCCAGTAGGTCTAGGCACCTGATCCCTATTGCTTCATGCAGTGGGTATTGGAAGAGACCCTGGAAAGAGCAGCCTGATGCAGACAGAGTGGGATTTTGGGAAGGCCACACATTTTTTTTCTTACTGCTGTGAAGAAGCCCAAGCTCATTGACTTGCAGAAGCCTTCCACACTCTTATTTATTACCCTCAGCATTTGGAAATGCAAGCGGTTTTGTGGGATCAAACAGGTCATTACTGCCTAACACCCATTTGTTAGTCTATACAAACTGAATTTGGTACTTCCAGGTCTGACTCCTAATGGATGTTTGCCATTATTATTTATCAGAGCAGCACACCTGACAACACTTTTAATGCCTTTCTCAGAAGAGAAATGAGGGCTGAATGGACCAAAGCAGGGAACTCTTTCAATCTGAGTGCTGGTTTCTCCAGCAAGGGCTGGAGGCCTCTCAGCCAGGCAATGGGGGAAATGGGCCTCTGGTCTGCCAGCTTTGTAAGAAAAATTGTTTAAACTTATCTTAACATATGAGGAAAAAGTGGGTAGGGCTGCACTGGGGGTCAGTCTGTACATTTATACAACACAACCCCCCTTCCAGGTTCATTTTCACAGTTGCCTCGACACCTGTATATGGCTCTGCAATTATTCATTTTGCCTTGTGCCTTCCTTCATCTCCAGGAACTGTTTCCATCTATTTCCTAACACACTGATCTTCTCACATGCATATCCTTGATCCCCATGCTGATTTCAGACATGACCTTCTGCAGAATTCCAGGGAATATGTGGAGATAAAGGCACCCCAAAGGGCACTCACATAAGCACCTCCAAACTGATAACCATCACTTGCAGTAGCAATTTGAGGTACCAATTATCCATTTTCTTGGTTCCTTTTTCCTCATGTACTTCAGTAATGGAGTTGGAAGAGAAGCTGGCTCCAGCAGACCCATGCTATATTAAAAATTCGTTCTATTTTGGACAGGTCAAAGTATGGCCCCCCAAGCCAGTAAAACACAGCCAAAGAGAACTACACAACAAGCTTCATTACTCTCACTACTTCAACTATTGACTAATTTTGATTAAAATCTATAGCGAATTGTCCTTTAACATTTAGCAAGCATGCATTTATCTAAATCTTACAAGATCAGATGAACACTGGATATGATCATATGAAGCATACTTTTATTTTCAGCTCATTTTTGAAGCTCACATGATTTTGTAAAGAAGCAGTTTGGAACAGAGGGCCCTCTCAGGAATGTGTGCATAGGCCCCTGCCCATAAAATCTCCTTCCCTTCCAAGCTTGAAGAGCTGACCAAACATGTGCCCTTCCCTGCTTCTCAGCACACGGTGGATAAGGAGCAAGCTGCTGGCTGAACACATGGGAATAACCCTGACCCAAACCAAAGGTTTTCTGCCTGGAAGCAGAACTGTGTGAACAGTGATATTTTTATTATTTTTTGCTCTGTGCCTATTTTGGGAAAACAGGTATTTTTCTAAAGCTACAGAGTGCTAGGAGCCACTAGGAAAACAAAAATCAGAATACAGCAACAGCAAAACATTAAAATGGGGGAAGAATTCCCAAAATTAGGAATAAAGTCTGAAAGTTACAGTAAATTTTCTTTTGAAATGTGTAACGTGGCAATTTAATTGAAGCATCTCTATTTAAAAATCTCCCCTTAAAGTCTGTTGGTATTTTAAATTTTGGCCAGCCTAAATTCTTCTCTTAGATGGAACTCCCTTGGACTGCAGCTTGAGCAGGACATTTCCACTTCTGGTAGGATTAACAGCACAATAATAAGGCTAAACTGCTCCTTTTATTGTGATGACTAAAATTCCTCTGTAGCCAACAGCCCAACAATACTGGCATGTGGCTTAGACATTTGTTGATTGAATACTGTATGTTGTCCTGGAGGCTTGTATGCAAACAGGAAAAATTTTAGAAATATGTTGTTATCACAGCAAGTGAAAGGCTTGGTTAGGAAATGAAGTATTTAGTAAAAAAAAGGTTATTATGGGTCTGCCATCTATCAGGTTAAAAGTCTAGGCAAGGCATGCATTCTGTTTACACACAAATACATTATTGATTTCTAGCAGTTCATTCATTTGCATAAAAAATCTGTATCTAAATAGGATCTTCAGTTCTAAGCCATATGTACTAAGAGCTTGACAGACTAAATAGTATTTAAAAGCGTATTCCTTACATACGGCAAAATGGAAAATATTGAAGTTCTGCACCGCAGAAAACAGAAAATTTTTAACAATGCATAGGAAAACGCATCTGTTAGATTTTACCTGTTCTCAAGGCACCAGAGCTGCACACTTGAAATGCATCTCCTTTCAACAGCTTTGTAGGTTTTGTATCATAATATCACTTCAGACATTTGTTTGAAGGCAAACAGCAACTCTGTTTTAGAAGCAAAGCCATTTAAATCCCATCCAGTCCCAGATTTTTGCATCCAATTCCTACTGCGATGCCTGCAAGTTTCCCTGGTACAGAACAAAACAATGCTGCTCTACAGACAGACATGTACAGAAAACTTTAGGAAAATGTTCTAAGGTAAACAAATGAGGTTAAAGAGAACAGCAATAGAGACACCCTCAAGATTTATTTATTCAAAACAATAGTTTATCATCTGTTCCTACTTCTGAGCCACATATGTGCACACTCCAGAGTGAGCAGAGGGGACGGCAAAACACAGTTGCTGCAGTTTGCTCTTGGCTTCAGGAGACCTCTGAAGTTTCCATCCTGCAGACAGCATAAACACAAAAATCACAGAGAGGTGCCAGGTTCAGAGCTGAGGTCTCCTCACGACTGACTTATTCTTGGCCCTTCCCCTCCTGGCTTTTATTAATCTGAGGATTCCTGAACCTAAGCTTTGAAACTTCATTTCAGTGAATGTAATGCAATTTCCCTCTTTCTCCTTTTGCTCTATCTCTTAAAATCTTTTGCAAATATTCTACAATATGCCAATATGCTACAAATATGACACCAAAATGAGGGGTGGCACAGCCAGCCTGCCTTTGGAATACACATGGATCCTTGTGACATGGATCCTTGTGACAAAGTCTGTATCAGAGAGAGACAAAATAAACAAGACAAAATAAACATTGCTGGGAACAGCACTGGGTAGGGACTCATTTTAAACTGGAATGAAGAAAGTTGCAAAGAAGAGGAGCTGAAATAAATTAAAAATGCAAAGTCATTGGGAGATCCCAGAGTGTGCAGCCTTTCTGAAATTAAGCTGCATTTGCAGACATCTAAAAAGTCTTAGCAAAATAAATGTCCCACAGAACCTGGAAAAACTATCCTTTGGTAACCCAACTATGCCACCAGCAGCTCATTCCAAACAGCTGAAGAAGTGAGCTCCACTGCAGAAATGAAGCAGCTGTTTACCTGCAATGAAAGGCAAAGCTGTTGTTTTGATCTATGAAAGAGAGTGGCTGAGAGGAACAGATTGTGCTAGAGCTGGGATAAACCCTCAGCAAACTCACTCTCACTCTCATCCCTGTGTCAGCTGAGCCCGAGCCACTCCAGTGGAATGGGAACATACAAATGTGAGTGGCACCCACATATTAGTCAGAATTCCACAGTCTCACTCTACCCTCCTAGGAGGAGAAAGAAACACTCACTACTCAGAAAGAAAGAAGCTGACCCCACTCAAGGACCTTCAGGTCCATCCCTGTAAGATTCCTCAAGCAAATCAAGAAAACCTTTATGGATACTTTACCAGTATTGATCTAGAGATCAGCTGCCTTAGATAATAATGGTGTGACTGTACCAGAGCCAGACCTACACCCAGAGATTTGCAGTGAGAAAAAGACACAAGAGTTCATTCACACAGAGCCACTGTAAAGCTTGGATATGAAAGAATAAAATAAATCTAAAACTCTCACCGTAACCTTCCAGAAATAAATATTCAGAGGGTTCTTTGGTTTTCTATGCCACAAAACTATCATTAATTTCAAATATACCATTCTGTTCAGTGCCACTTAAGCCCCCACTACTGACATGCCTAGTATTATTTCAAATATTTAAACACTGGGATTTTTAAACAAATCCATTGAATTTCACTGGAATTTGGGCACTCATATTCTTTAATCTGCTTTCAAGGTATCAGTCATAGCTCCTTAATATTTAAACATTTTCTATCATTTATTAACTCCTGAAATACTTAGATATAACAGAAAAAACAAAGAGATAAAGAAAAAACCCATCCAGCAGGTTTTAGATGACCATACAGGCCAGTGTGTAAGAGCAAGCACACGAGTTCCTGTTTAGAACTGATCATATTATCGACTTTGGAAGGATTTACAGGTCTCAGCTGCTCGTGTTTCTGTACCACACTACATTACATTTATGTGTACCATTGCCCTCTACAGGATGGAATTCGGGATTTATCTAAGTGTTGCAGTTATTTTGCTTTCTAGGAGCTCACAAAGCAGCACGTATTTAATTCCAGAAGTGAAAGACTGTAATTTTATCAGAGAAGGTTCTAGATTCCAGATCAGATAAAATATTCTGTGATTTAAAGAACCAGCCATGAATAGGGAGTACTGTGTACACTGTGTACTGATCAGCTGCACCAATAAGTACAAAATCATATTCAGAATCATCCCTTCAAAGCACAAATGTGATTGTAAATATAAACGCAGAAAGCACCTTTACCTCCCAATAATGTTTTTTTTCTATAATCAGTATTTTATATAGCACATGTGCAATAAACACTTTTGAATATCTAGATTATTTAAAAATATCTTACATTGGAAAAATATGAAATGTGAAAAGCATTTAAAATAGACAAGAAAAACCCTGCAAATTCTGCTCTAGCATTCTGAGAGCACAGTTCTGTCATTTTATTTCACCGTTATTTGCATTTACAAAACCACAGCAGCAGTTCTGGCTACAGAAAAAGAAGATGGTTAACTTTTACATTATATTACTTACATAATAAGCCTGTATTCTCACTGAAAATCTGGCCTCTGGGCACACCTAGAATACTGGAAAAGGTTCACGATGTAAACAAAACCCAAGCTATGTTTATAAGTACAAATGGACACTGAATGAGATCTCAGTAGAGCAAGTGAGAAATTTGGGGACTAATTTAAAAAAGGGCAAAATTCTCATGGAATTCCCATCTGAAATTTCAGTCTTCACAAAGTATTTATCTGTGAACTTTAAAGTGCACAAAAATGAGTTTCAGCAGAAACACCGAGATCATCTCAGTTTCTGTCATTATCAGAGCTCTCACATCTCCAGTTTCATGTAATTTTCAGATTTCAAATTAAATCAAGAGATTTTTATAAAGACAGACCAAGAGGCCACTGCTTCAGATTAGTTGTTAACAAGGTTCCCTTCATTTAGAAATTAAACTTCATTGTGTAAATCTCATGCATAAAAAAAAAAATTGAATAGATACAGGTAGGCCTTCTAAAACAGGATGAGAAATCCTTATCAAGGCTTTTACCTGTGTCAGTTGTAAATATAACTTTTAAAATCATTATTCATCTTCCTTTTTGTTAATTACAGAAAAGGAGAAATATTCTTTATGGAAAGAAAAGTTTTTTTAAAAAGACATTTAGAAAAGCATTGAACAAGACATTAATAACAAACTGAAAGGATAAGCAGAATGGAAGTCTGAAAAATTCTATATTTGTATTATACAGGCATTGTTTTCATTCTTGGCACCTTATTTTTCATGTACATAAAGAGAGCACAAGCTACAGCAGGGTGAGACAAAGATCAATGCTGAATGTATTACTTGGCATTGGTCAGACTCAGTTTAATAAGAAAAGAATTGATCCATTAAGCTAAACCTAATTCTTGGCCGAAAATGGTTGAAATCTCTTCTTTATACTGCTAGCTTCATAAAGACCTATAATATTCAGAAGAAACAACTCAGAGTTGAGTTTAATAAGATTAAATGTATTGCAAATATACTTAACAAGAATCTATCAAGTTGTTAATGATTACTATTAATATCAAACAATTTTTGTATAGAATTTTTTATTAGAGTGGTTGTAAAATATAACCATGTGAAATGCAATATAAAAAGGGGTTTAGGTAACTTGTAACAGCTACAGTTGCTGAACCAAAACCTTAACGTATAAGATATAGTAATTTATTTCATCAATTCAGTTTCTCATACAAGCGCAATTCAATTTGTAAAGTATTTAAGTGCCAGTCATTAACACTGTATAGCAAAGTGCAGAAGGACAGCATCTACTATATGTGATTGTGTTATTCTATGTGAAGAGACTGCAAAATAAATTACTTTTCCTGTCAGCAAGGCTGGAGCCCTATTGTTAAAACAACTTCAAATTTCTATGAACTGCTCAACAAAGCCCCGTTCCGTGGCTCCGACAGCTAAAAGCAGCCCTTGGTGCTGTGGGGACGCCCTGTGCTGCCAAAGGGACACAGTGACAGCCACCTCACTCTGCCACTCCTCCCCTGAAAAGCAGGGGTGCAGCACCAGAGCCCATCCCAAAGCCTCTGGGAGGGTCTGTCCTGCAGCACGGCATGGCTGGGATGCGCCAGCCAGGAGAATCCCCACCTTGGGAATACATAAAGGAAAAAGAGCAGGAATTCTGCAGCTTCACCTAGCATTTCAGCAGAAGAGGACAGACCTGGAATCTATTCAGCAGTGGTTACAATCCACTTACAGTTTTAATTAAGATGACAATGTGGCAAAAATATAGACACACAAAAATCAAACCTCTGAATTCAGCCAAGAGAATTACTGAAAGAGCGGGTAAGAGTGGATGGAAAACAGCACTGGAGGAAAAGACAGGGAAGGAAATGGAAAGTACTGAAAGTCAATTATTATGTGCCCAAAGGTGAGATGTGCTGTCTGGCATCAGAACCTTCTGTGGTAAAATATATGTTGAGAATGAAGAGAAAAATGAAAGAAAATTAATTTACAAAAAAGGCATATTTAAGGTGCAAAAATAAAGACAGGGAAGACAACTAGAAAGATTATAGCATGGAATTAAGAGACTGACATGCTGATAAAGAAAGCAAAGGAGGAAAATGAAAGGAAAAGTTCACATAAGGCAAGGAAATTGTAAATAAAGATTTTTTTTTCTTTTCAAGCACATAAAGAGCATAAGGTCACTGAGAGAAACAGAAGCACACCTATGAAATGGCAAATGGCAGTTTGCTAACAGGAAAGAGAGACTGCTTAAAAATGAACTCTCTGTTTTATTGTACATAAAACAAGGTTGGGACTGATGACAGAACCAGACATAAATTTCCTGGGGGAGGAAGAATAAACACCAAAGAAAATCAGTACCACACCAGAACAGCTCATCAAGAAATTAGCAAGTCTGAAGGTTGACATAACTCCAGGAAAAGACAGAATTAATTCAGAGCTCAGAAAGATATGTCAGAAGAGATAGAGAAATCATTAGCAGATATATTTAACACCTGGTCAGAATATGAACTGGACTCAGGAGAGGTTAGTGATAACCGCTATCTAGAAAAATACAAACCCCAGACTTCACAACCATGTCAGACTCTTGAAACATCATTATTTCAGGAAACAATACCGTTAGGAGTTTGTACAGCTGCAAGAGAAACTGCTGGCACAGCTCACCAAAGGGATATCAAGCTTAAAGATGCCCTCAGCACTTTTAGAAGAAGAATTACAAGTTACTGATCACAATGGAATATATGGGCACAGATTCCACACTCTCTAGAAAAGCTTCTGCTACATTAATACACAGAAAACTCATCTACAAGGTCAGGAAGTGTGGGAACTCTCAGTAAGATGATAGGTTATGTTACAAAGAGAAAAACTGGTCAGTTCATCAATGAAAATAAACAGGATGAAATACAGACTGACTGAAGTAAACTCAGAGAGCCTGAAATCCTGGCAGAGCAGAAGTGTAGACATATTCATTCAGTGTAGACAAATTTATGATAATAAAAGTAACAGCAAATAACAAGCAAAAGGGCTCTACCCTTGGAAGGTGTTCAGATCTCTCACATTGATGTACTTGATTAACTTCAAATTTTTCATTATCAGTCTTTGTGACACAGAAATTTCCACAAGAAGTTAAAGCTAATACAGAATCTAAAAATAGGTAAAAATTTTTTAAAAAGCTTTCTAAAATTCAAATTTCCAAGAACTGTCTCTCTCATCAGCCTGTTAATTTACTCAATTTCAGCAGATGCTTCTAAGGTCCCTCTCCAGACTTTTAAAATCTTGACGAGCTGAGATAGCAGCATTTCATCTGCAAATTCTGTTCAAAATTCACCCGATTTTAAACAACGAGATTGAATACCACGAGCCCTAATCCAGTTCAACCAGTGCCATCATTGGTATAAACCTCAGCTTTATCACTTTAGCCACAATTCTTGGACAGTCTTGAACATTCCAGTAGATTAGAGCTTAGATGGATTCTATTTTTCTTTTAAATAATAAATGTTGAATTATAAAAATCACAAACTACTTGCAATGGAATGCTATTTTAAACCAGGCACATTTTTTAACTTCCAATTTTCCAGCACAGTTGCTGGTTTTAAAGGGAAGTTATATTCAATGATTACCAACATATTAGCTGCATACAGTGGAATGGGGTAGTAATTGCTACAGAAGTGAGAAACTGACAGTTAAAATGGAAATGTAGCATGAGCAAAAGAAAAGGGAAGATGATTTCTAAATTTCACCAGTCCTACAACAGAGTCCCTTTTACAGAGCAGGTGGGCAGGGAACATCTTCAGAACAAAATGGGGTGAGTGAAAAAAATATTTACATATTTAATCCATATATAGTTACTGTCAATCTAGAAAACAATCTTTTCAACTAAACATTAGTTTACCTAACTCCAAGCCTTGATATATAAATTCTCTTATACCTGTGAGATGCTGTGTTTTCTCTTTAATCTCCATTTTGGTTTTTCTACTGTCTACTTTATACATTCCTCCCTAATCAGCCACAGCTGCCATTGGCCTCAAGGCAGGATGTCATTCAGTGCTATTACAAGTATTGCTTTGAAGCAGAAGGATGAAGATGGAATTCATACCTGTTTGGTTGTTAATGCTTAAAGAGGTTTGCCATAAATTCCTTTAGAAAGGCAAAAACTAGATATGCAAAATTAAAAAAAAAAACAACTAAAAATATATAAAATGTGTGACATTCAAAAGTACTCAGTTGGCCTAATTCTGTTACAAGTTTGACTTCAACAGATGCAGAGTTAGGCCAGCACTGAGCACAGGAAAAATCACTCCATACAGAATGAACTCTGATCAATGCAGGTTTATTTTTTATGACTTAACAGCTTGCAAAAGGAGCACATTGACAACTCTCTGTTTCTCTACACAGCACATCTCATTGTGAACCAGTGCAGCACCAGCTTCTTGTTGAAATCAAAGCATCTCACACCTACTCTCTAGAAGTGAGGACACTTTTCTCCATGCCTGTCCAGCCAGAGGAGAAAGTCACCAAGATGGATATGGAGAATGGGGAGTTTTGTGACGAACACCTTTCAAACAGACTGATCACATAAGACATGGTATGGCCAGCTGACAGTCACAGCTTTTATCCAGGACTGAGATATAATGAAATGAAATTATATCACTAGTTTCTGGAAAACTTTTTGAAACCAGTGCCAAATTCTCAGAGTGAGACAGGGATTGAAAATCTTCAGGGAGAAAAAACAAACCACAGTAAGAAAACACATAGAGACCCCTGATTATGATATCTGTGATTTCTGTCATGCCTATGATGTTTCACTTACTGCAGTTTTTATGGGCTGATTTAGACCTAATAGGGGGAAAATCAAAAGGAGAGCCCCAAATCCAGTAGCTATCACCCACCCTTAGTCTTTTCAAACAAAGCTGTTAAAGCATACCAGAAAAAGGTCCTGGGAAGTATCACTGTGACAGAACATGTTTTTGCAGGCTATAGGAGGTGCAGGAGGGGGATAGGGGAAGTTGTTACTTAAAAGGACCAAATGAGGGAAAAAGGAAAAGAGAGAAATTATGGTAGAGCTAATAATATGCCTGTTATACAGTGAATGCTCTTGCATTTACCCCATTTGAAATGTGGTACATGTTATTGTCTATTTTGCTTTTTAATTTTCAGCATGGTCTCCTTCAGTGGTGCTCGTGTTGAACTCGGGAGTTCCTTGTTTCAAATTGTAGTGGAAACCTCATTTTGAACAATTTAGTCAGGCAATGAAGGAAAGCTGGAGGTAGTCAGGCAGCAGAAGTTTCTGCTATACCTTAGCATGCTGTCCTGATTATAGGGCTATTATAGTTTGCTGTTCATAGAAATCAAGGAATTTATGAATCATTAAAAGGGGCAGGCGATAGAGAAGCTATTATAATAGCACTCAGAAATATTACAGGAACTATCACAAAAGCTACAGTGTTAATACCATTGACTTAATATAAATGTATTTGCGAAATTATGTGATAGCTGAGTATGTGGAAATGCCAAATTTTCAGCCTCAAACCAGTCACTGGCACGTGCACATTTTTTATGTATGGCTACATTCATACAAAACTGGTTTAGGGGTATAAAACATGCACCAGAGGTCATTAAAAGTGCATAGCGATTGTGTAAAGACCCTGGGCTGAAGCTTGTGAAAACACAGGCTTGGGAATATTAACAGAATTCATACTAAGTTCCTCATTTCCTTATCTTTTGCTCAGAATTGCCCAGTGTATTAAAGTAAAGCAAGTGCCAGACACATCAGCCCCTAATGACACCAGTGGCCAATTCCATGCACTCTCCAGCTCTGAGAACAAGAATTCCTACTCAATTTTTTTCATTCAACAATGCATCCCCAGAAAAACAGTGAAGCATTTTTCTTTGAGTGTGTAAACACCGTGTATTCAAAAGACAGGATAGAAGCATTTCAGGGAAATCCTTATTTTGGTTGTGTGAAGACCTAATTTTTAAAAGCCTGACTTTTTGAACTTCAAATGTGTCTCCTGGAAACCTGAGCAACTGGTACTTAACATGCACTGCTATCACCAAAGGCTTCTATGTTTGTATTGATATTATTATTTTAGATGCATAACCAAAAAGCTACCAAGACCAAACTCAGAACTATTCAAAAATCTTTAAGTACTATAATTTCAGGAAGTTATTCAGCTGGATTTTAAAAATGCACATCCTTTGAACAAAAGCAGTAGATATTGAACAAGATTTAAGACCTTTCTTACATGTAAATAGAATCTGTTGTATCGTAAAATTTGCTGATTTTTTTTTTCTGGTCTTTCTTACACCTGTAATTTTAATTGACTGTTTAATTGGGGCAGAACCAGAGCTATTCTGCTCTGCTGCCATAGGAAGTTTTAGCCATGGTCATTTTTCCTCACAGAACACTTCCTGCTCCTCAGTCAGCCCTTACCTCATTCCTCTGCTCGGTGTTTTCCCAACATCCTTTAAAACAAAGGATCCAGACTCTATGCAAGAGAAACCAGATGAAGTGCACTAACTAGAGCCCAATTCCCCTTTCTCCTCTTTGAACTAGAGAGGCCTGGCAGTTCAGTGAGGGGGTCAGGTTTGCAGGCCATTAGCACAGCTGGGAGCGCCTGCACAACACCTCCCCACACTGCTCTCACTTGTTAGAGCTGCAGCCAAGCCCTCCTTGCTTTGATGGCCACTGAAACTCATCAAGTGCAGCTCTCAGAACACATTTAAGACAGAAGGAAAATACGTATCTTGAACAGTTTGCACCATATTTTCTTGACTAATGCATGGGGGAAAACAGGCAAAATTCCTCAGTTCTGTGTTACCTACATTACCTCCATCCTAGGGCAGCTTGGGAAGGTCCTTTAGTTTCTCCAAGCCCCAATCCATCCACCTGCAATTCAGGCCTTGCCTTACTGTGCTGTAGAAGAGGCACAGCCACTTCAATATTATATTCACAGATTCTTCAACTTAACAAGGTAAAAAGGACCAAGAAAAAAAGTATTTAAAGGCTGCTCATCCATGTCTCAAAGTGTTGTTCTGCAGCATCAAATGCAAAATGTTGGCCTGTTGGCCAGAAGAGACACTGCTGGCACTCAGATCTTAAAGAACAGCAAAGAAACTGTGGAAGTGTGTGGAAGGAGGTGCTCTCTACCTGAGAGGAGACATTTAGTCCCTGACAAATCCCCAGTAACAGTAAGCTGTAGTTTTACTCTTCATCCTAATAGCTGGCATAGAGGAATTTATACATATAGGTTTTCACAATGTTTTGTCTCAGAAATATTTATCATTCTAAGAGGCAATAGATGACATTCCATAATGCTACCTCTTACTGTAGTTAACACTGCAGGGAAGAAATCTGTCTCTGTCCTCAAGTTCCATTATAATAAAAAAAGCAATAAAAGAAAACTAACAAGTGCATATAAAGTAAAGAACTATTTCTGACAAATATATATTTGTCATCATAGCTGCCAAGTGATGTAATCACTTGCTCCTCCATCACAATTGAGGACCACCACAAACCAGTAATAGTAACAGTTTATTTTTATATAGCACATCACATTTTAATCTGAAAGCTCTCTGCAGAACAAGGGCAAGGTGATGAGGGACACAGCCAAAACCTGTCCTGTGGCAATCTACAAAAGAGAATCAGGAATCCAGTGCAAAAGACTGCCCAAGTCTGAGATTTCAGTCTGTCTGGGTGATCTGTTCCAGCATTTGACCACCCCTCCATGACAAATTCTTCCTAAAACCTAATCAGTTTTCCCTATTTCCCTATTTTCCCATGCCCACTGCTTCTTCCCTTTTCACTGAGCACCTCCGAGGAAAGTCTGAATCTGTCTCCTTAAAATGACTCATCCTCTCCCATCACATACAGGAAGACAGAAATAAAAGTCCCACTTCAGCCTCAAATGTAATTTTTCAAGAACATTCCAAAATACCATGTGAGACAGCTTACTCTACTAAATTTATGTATCTCTGAAGGAGAAAGTGTTGTATCAATCCAACTGGGATTTTAACTTTTCCTAGAAACACTTCAGATAGGATTACTCATTGATAATTGATGAATTTAAATTACTTCTGACAATTAACAAAATTACAAGTGCAAAGTCCTGCTTATTGGCAAATAAATGTGCTGGAATCTGCCTGCCTTCTTCATGTAATATTCCCTGTGCTGACTCCCCAGTGGGATTTTTCACAATAAAACAAGCTGGTTTGTGCCCAAAATGCATGTGATAATAAAGCTTTCCCTTATAAAGCTTATATTGTGCAACACATCTTGTTTATTTGTGTAAACTTATATTGTGCACTTGTGGATGGCTCCAACCTGAGGTCAGAATTCTTAGAGAACTGCCACAGTTCCATGAAAACAAAATCTTTCCTTAGCAATAAAACATCCCAGGACTCCTGGCAGGTGCTGTGCCTGCAAGGATGGATGCCTTGCAAATCCAAAGGGCTGGGAGAAGGGAAAGCTCTCAACATTCACCTGGTGAAAAGCTGCAGCTCCACAAAACCTTCAAAGATTGTGAGTAACTCACAGGCACAGGGTGCACATGGAAAAGATGACAGCTCCTCTATGTTAGCTCAAGTGGAACCCTTGGAAGTGCTACAAACACAGCAAACGTTGATGTGTGTATGTTTTAATGGAAAACAGAGTAGAAAAATGACACAGAAATTGACCTTGACAGTTTTGCAAGGGATAGTGCTTCTATGAAGAGCATTGGTTATTCCCACTGAGTGCCACAGGGCTGTCCAATAGGAGACAGAGGTCCTCTAATTTTTTATTTTTCAAATGCAAGTATTTGTTGTGAAGAATGCAAGACTGAAGGTGCTTTTAAATGTAAACGACTTAAATATGGTTCCTACATAACCTGAAGCTATTGTTCAGGTTTTTAGTTCTCTAATCCCACACATTCTTTGTTTTCATTTGCAGGTTTCAAAGACTGACCAGTCAGGTAACGCAATTTATCAGTTTTACACAGATAAAAAGCACCATGGAAGAGATAAGAATTAGGCTCCTGCTATTAAATCATTCCTTCTATCACCTTTGCAATTTTAAAAAAGGATTGATATTGATATTGACTTTCTGTTTGGCCTTTAACCAAATAGCCAAATGTGTGCACTTGTGTCAGTAACAGCATCTGGGAGGATCTACTGCAAAAAATAGCAGAAGTGTGTCTTGTTGAGGATTTTTTTTCCTGTGAAATTCAATTTTTGCATATTTCACTTTACAAAATGTCTTCTTTATTTCTAACCAGATATTTTTTACCCAATTTGATGCTGTAATGCTCATTGTGAAGGAAAGACAAAACCTTCAGCCCTTTAGCTGGTGCTTTCAGTCAAAATGTGTGACCAGCAATTGAACACCCTTCAAACCCTCGTTAAAAAGTACCTGCATATTTCATCACGTTTATGGCAAGGCTTAAATGGGGCTCCCGACAGCTCAGATTCTCTTAACTCCAATGTTTTAATGAAACCAACAGTGGGGATCAAAGGTTTCTCTCATACTCTGTTTCCTTACTAAATGCATAAGGTCCGGCTGAGCTAAATGTCACATTCTGACTTGCTTGATTTAGCCCTGCTATTTAGTAGTAATTATGGACAGAAGTCTCATTTAGGTGTATTGATCCAGTCTTTAAGATGAGGAATAAATTCAGCAGCTGAGCTATGGAAAACACTGGATGAATTCTCAATTCATGGCTCTCCACAAAGAACAAAGGAGCAGCAAGGCATTTGCTGTAGCACCAATTCTCACACATGTATGTCTGGAGTTAAATACGCTAAAAGAGCTTCTCCTCGGGGAGAGGCCACAGCACGAGCACCAAAAAACCTGTGGGCCATCAATAAAGCCATGGAAGAGGAAGGTTCCAATCCTGCCTCCATGGAAGGCAGGATCCCAATTCAGGAAAGCATTTAATCATATGTTTCAGTCCATCAGAATTCATGAGAGTCCTTAAGTATGTGCTTATTTTTAAAAGATGCTTAAGTGCCATTGATTTCAAGTACATGTGTAAGTGCTGTCCTCAATATAAATGATTTCTGAAACCGGGGTTGATGGGAGTTTTATCACTGATTTTAATAAGAGCAGAACAGGAACTGAAGAATTTAAGAATCCTGAATGCTTATCCAAATTGAATGTCTACAGGACAATAAGGAAAGTATAATCATGGAATGTTGCATATTTATATTTCTGCTACCTAAGTAAAGAAATTCTGAAATTAATGAAAAATCCTAAGCTCCTCATGCTAACAAAAGATATTTACTATGAAGGGATAAGAACTTCCCTATCTCTGCATCACCCTAAATTTTTAACTTGACACATATTTTCGTATTTTAGAGATTTGTGGAGGGTTTTTTTAAAGACTAACAATACAATTTTCCAGTTAAATATACTTTTTTTAAGTTATAAAAAAATCCATAATATAATTCTATGGGAGTTACCATAATAGACTGTAACAGCTGCTATAGTCTATTGTGTAAATAAGTAATTACAGAATTTACAGACTATCATGTAAATATGTAATTATGGACTTTTTAAAATGTGCATTATTTCCTCGATAGTCTATCGTTTAAATATGTAATTATGGACTTTAAAACATGTATTATTTACTCAGACTGCAACAGCTCCTTGGGACAGAGCTGTTCTGGCCTATTGGGTAAACATGTAATTACAGAAATTTTAAAAATATGTATTATTTATTTGCCAGTGCTGCTGTCAATACATCATGGCAGCCATTTGGAAGTTGGTATCATATAGTCAATATTCTGTCAAGTTTTCATTAATCACTTGAAGTAATTCTCCACATGTTCTGGTCTGCTCCAAGGGAAGAAACACTCCCAAGTATGTACTTCTGGTGTGGTTTAATCCCAGAGGAATCCAGTTTTGGTTCTGGGAGATCACTGCACAACAAGAATCCCAGTTGGGGAAGTAGGCCTGACCCCTGCAAACACTGTTCTTCATCTCAGTTAAAGCATCAAGGCAGGAACACCCACAGAGCACAATCCATGGTGCCACTTCCATCCCAATTTTCATGCACCTTAAGCAAGAGACAGGATGGAGCAAACAGTTCTGCAATTTATGAAGTATGGCATTTTTGTAATATACAGAACTATGAATTCCAGAAATGCTTCCAATGACAAGAAAATATTCTTCAAAGTGGTGGGAGAAACTTATTAAGGGGGTTTCACTCATCCAAGATGGAACTTCAAAGACATTATTATTCTGAAAAAGGGGTAATTACCATTACCATTAAATATTTATGTTTCTAAATTACCCATAGGCCCCAATCAAAGATGAATTCTAGGTACTCTGAAAACATTTATGAATATCCCAACCTCAAAGACTTCACAATTTAAGAAATATTTTCGAATATATTATGCTCTATAGAATGCTTTTTAGAAGCAAAATGAATGTGGTCTTAGGCCAAAATGTATGCACTGAGTTTATGATCTGCTGTGTCTGCATCTATTTACCAATAATTCTAACATTTAGGCATGATTTCCCTAATAGACCACAGCAAAAAGCAGAACCAGAATAACTTATTCTTGTAAATATATAGGACAGTTATGTAGCATGGGACTGTGTTACACTACAAACAATTCTATCCTTACATTGGAAATAGGAGTGGAATTGTCATTTACCTAAAATTATCTCCTCACCTAGAAAAGAAGAGAGAAGATAAAACTCAGAAAGAAAAATATATTCTAAAGATAAGGAATATTGCCATAGTAAGAAAGATTTATTATTCATTTTTACTGATGGCACTTTCCCCATGGTCTCCAAGCTTTGTGTAATAATAAAGCTCTAAGAACTGAAACTAAATAGAAAACAGTAAGAGTACTGAAAAAGCCAAAATAATTCCCATCCTGATGAAAGATGGCAGAGCACTGGCTGGAGTTAGACTGAGTCCAGCAAAGTCAGCTCAACCCTTTAGGATGGATCTGCACTAACCAGTGCAAGGCTGGAACGTGACCTCTGAGGAGCAGGGGAAGAACTGGGATTGCTTAGGCCTGAGAGGGGATGACTGCCAGGGACACAGTGAAGTTCTCCAGACATTTGAGAAGACAGAGAAGAGTGAACAGATTCCTCTTTATGTCCAATTTAGATAGAACAAGTGGTAATGAAATTCAATATGCCAGGGGAGATTTAGGTCAATGGGCTACCCAGAAGACTGCAAAATCTTTGTGGTTTCTAAAAATGGAGTGAACAAACTTCCACCAATAATGACAAAGTTATCCTGCCTTTGAGAAAGGAAGACAGATTCTCCACATCCTTTCCTGGCTGGTTTCTACAAGGCTTTTTGCTACAGAACTGACCACAAGCTGGAGACTCGGGCTTATGCCTAAAAAAATCAATGAAGCCCACTGAAATTTTAACAGGAAAGAAGTTAAAAAAAAGGAAGGAAAAAAAGCAAAACATATAAATACATAGATCTTTGATACACTCTAAATAATGTGTATTTCAAGATCCTATTTCATATTAGTTCTCCTGAACAAGAATGTCCTGCCCCCTACCCAGAGTCTGGCAGCCCATACTCAAAGACAGCTGGAGAAAGGGCAAGACTGCACCAGGTTGTTTGGAACTGTGAGAAATGGATGTGTGGGAAGACACTTGCTTATCTCCATATAGGTACCATAAGCATTTATGTTATTTTCAGCTTTAAAAATATCACAGTTTATTTCAGAAAAGCAGAAAAAATTAGTTTCATCCCAATCTATTGTTTACTTAGCAAGAGAAAAAAGCTGGCAAGAAAATGTACAGGAGAAAGGAACAACAGCCTGAACAAGTGATAAATGTGGGCGTTGCCACAATGAGAACCAACACTCCACATCTGGAGCACAGAAGCTGTGAAATCTCCAGCCATGACGAGGACTTTCAGCTCTCTGTGGTGAGTTCCACTGACCATGGATTTTCTGTAATAACGAGCCTGGCTTTCTAACACTAGTTGGAAATTGCTGTTCTCAGGGCAATTTACCACGTGTTTAAAGCAAGTAAGTTTCATAGGAAGAGTCTCTGCAGGCTTGGAACCAAACACTGGGATTTCCTTCCAGAACCTGGGAATCTGCCATAGTCCTGGCTCTTCTGAGCTGTTTATTCTGGAGCTCAGCCTGCATTTGCAAGGTCATGTCGGATACTACTTGTCACACTGTGTTGCCTATGCGTGAAATCCTCATTTTTTGCAAAGCTCACAAATATATATTCATGTCATAGCCCCTTAATGTCCAGGGATGGTTTTGGAGCATGCCAAAGCAAGGGGGGCTGCTCCACATGCTCTGCCTTAGTGTGGTAAAACAAGGCCAAGTGGGAAGTTGTCAGCTGGAGACTGGAAATCTTATGGCAAGGTTTCTGGAACTAGGTGGAGAGGAAACTACAGACCTTGCCTTGTGTGTTTGCAATTAGTTATGTGTGAAGTAGAGCCGCCAAAATGGGAAGCAGTGTCCATTTTGTAGCAGTAATTATTATTGTGAAGCCATTTTCAAGGTGGGATTATGGGCACTAAACCGCTGGGACTGGCTGTGCTGCCCATGCGTTAAATCCTCATTTTGTGCAGACTTAATGAAAAAGATAGTTTTCTGTAATATGTTCTGTCTTGTCAGTTGCTCCTACACAGCAGTATTGGGATGCTTTCTTTGTGCTTAATACATGCAGTGATAATTTTTTCACGTGCTCTTTCTGTAAATGTTCCACCACAAAACATTCTGTTAAACTGGAATTAAGGTTGTAAATATGCATTAATAAGTTAGAGCAAATTCTGTACTAATTGCCTGCCCACACAACCTCACTGCCACAGATGGAGAAAATGCTGCTGAAGAACATTGCAAGCTGGTTTCTCATTCCAGAAATGTTATTCTACCTCCACATACAGGGGTCTGACAGAGAATCAAATCCTGTGCTGTAATTTATAAGAAACACACACCTGAGTATCAGGCATGCAAAGTTGCACTCCCACTTTACAAACATAAAGGACAGGATTGCAAAAGCACTTGTCAGTGGCCTCAATCTGCTCTCCTTGGAGTAAATGGCATTTTCACCACTGGCAGTAGAACTAAGCCAGTAATCCCTCCTTTTGGAAACCCTGTCCTGGGAGACGTGAATTAAACAAATCCTATTCTTTGAGATTCGAATTAAACAAAACAGTTTGGGTTTCTTTTGTTCCCTCAGCTATAACGTCTTTGTACATTCTCATCAGCCTTTCACCTACAGTTACATCACAGAATGAACCACACAGCAGAGTGATTCCAAATTTACTTTCTGTTCCAGCCACATGAAATACATTCTACTGTCAAAATTCTCTGCTAATTCCTTCAGGAATCAGTCAGTATTATTTTGCCTGTTAACTCTGACAGATCTGTCCATTCCCATGGCTGAAAATTAATTTTTTTCTTCTGTTTCAGAAGATCATATTTTATCGTCAACATACTAGGAGGGAGAACATTATCAGAGAACATGCAAATCAGATAATAATTACCAGAAAATTAAATAACAGTAATTAATAATGATACCTTTCTCTGTATGATAATACAAAAATTCACAATGGTGTTATGAAGCTTGGTTTATTCCTACCTGTAATTTACTTTGAGGTCTTAGAATAAAAGGTGCTTAGAATTGAAAAATATCATTATTAGCATAAAAATGAGGTATGTTCTATTTATTTTGTGTATTAATTTAGAAGAATATATTATTACACAACTTTATACTGTAAGCACAAGGTCACACAGGATATGACTTGTCACACTGTGTTGCCTATGCATGAAATCCTCATTTTGTGCAGAGCTCTGAAATATATATTCATGTCAGAATATCTTACTGTCCAGCGACAGCCCCAGAGTTTCATTCTATTACATACTCGGGAAACAGATTCAGCATCATTTGAGAGGTCTCTTCTTCTCTCAATACCCGAATGAACTCTCATTAATCAAAAACCTACAAACACTCACCACGAGAGAGCCAGCCCCAGTAATGCTCTCCTCAGCCTGAGACATGATGATATCCATTCCACCAGCACTGTTTTATCATTTCGCTGTGACTATCATGGTCAAACAGCCAAAACAGAGCATTGATTTTACAGTTACTAGAAAACAGAACCTAACTTCACAATAAATGAATGAAATTGTTTCTAGGGATGGAATTTCTCTGGCACTGCCACTGTTCCACACACTGCACAGACCTCAAGACAGATAATGTATCCTTCTCCAGACTTCCAGTCAGCCGAGGAGCACACACTGGAAGTTCAAGCTCTGCTTACACTGAGCACACCAGTGGTTGCAGTTTGATAAACAGGAGTTCCTGCAGAACTCTGTTAACCACCTACCCATCAAATCATCCTTGTTTTGCCCAGCTTTAAATGTTTTTCTCATCTAAACACATTCCTACTGCAAAAACAGAAACAAAATTATTTCAGTGCTATGTCTCAGAGAAGCCTTTTGTTTTGTTTTGTTTCTTTTTTTGCAGCCACAAAATTGAGATTTTGGAACAGTTTTAAGTGTGACACCTTGCTCAACGAAATTCTTAAATCTAAGGCAATGTCAGTTTTCACTAAGAAGAGAAATATTACCTTGGTCTTCAATAGCACAGTAGAAAGCAAAAGCAGTTTAGAGATCAGAGCAGATCACCAGTGTAGCCTCCAGACCAGAACAGCAGGTTTGACATGATACTCAAGCAAATAGCCAGAACAGAACTGCAATTAACAGTTAACAGGCCGCTTAAATTAAGAGCTTTCCTTGAGAAAACAGCCTCAGACCTTCAGAGATTTTCTAGGAAGTAAAGTGACAAAAAATGGATGTGCATGGGGAATTTCCTCACCAGGCCTTTTATCCTCGTTGTGTACAAACCCAGAAAAGCCTGGCCGAAATGTCGATGTAGGGGAATGTAGCTGCACAGAGGAGGGAATGATGAGAGGAAAGGAAACAAGAGATTTTGAGTAATGACTTTCTAAGTAATGGAAACATAATGATGTCTTCACTGATGTCTCCAGAGCCAAAATTTTGCATGGCTTGACATTTGGTGCTAACCTGTGTTTCGTACTCTTGTCATGCAATGTGTCACCACAACATCTGGTAACGCAAGACAGACATCAAAGGTCTGTAGCCAGCCACAGCCCTCGGTCAGGCCACTGCCCCTCCCTTGGTGGCCCTAGACTTAGCAGAGGGATGGATACACACACTGAGAACCACAGCTACAGCCCCAGGATAAACACACCCAGCCGTGGCACCCACAGGCACCTCCCCTCATTCCTGTTTCATTCGATGTTTCAGAGCACCGCCACCACAATGCTGACATGAGCACAGGCTTCTCACTGTCACACAACACACTACAGTAAAACCCACTCCCACAGATGAGCAGGAAAAGTGAGTATCTCAAACTCCCTGTCCCAAACCCTTTTTAACTTACACTGTTTCATAACTCTACAGTATAAATCATTTTTCTTTCATTCATGAATTTGACCTCCACAAACTTTTGAAGTCAAACAGTTCAAAGAGTCAATAAATACTTATCTTTGCTACTTTTCTCAATCTCACATAGCTCAATGCACTCTGAATTTGGGACATGTAGGAGCACAGCCTCAGAAATATTTGCAGGCTCAGCACTGTGACAGAAAAAGCCTGGAACCAGCCAAGTATCCTCCCCAGCTCCTACATCCTGCTACCTCAGTAGTCATTTTGCCAGTCCTGCTGCGGAGCCCTGGAAGCAATGCATGCATCTCCCAGACACGCTGATATCGGGATAAGTGCAGTGCAGCAGGACTGCAGGACTCCCAGCCAGTGCATTCGGGTCACAAAACCAGGGGGAAGCCACTGCCCCTTAGCCACATCCAGGAGGGCAGAGGTGCCAAATTAGTTTTACAGCTTTCCTGCGCTGAGATGTGTCTGGGGCCGGGGGACTTTTTGATGGACACATGGGAGCAACACTTGCAGCCTGCTTGAAAGGGTCATTTCCACATTTCACAGCAGTGGCCTATGGGGGAGGCAGTGTCAGATCAGCAGTCTGGGGGCTGGAGTTGGCAGGGGGAGGGACCCAGGCGCCTTTCTGGCTCTTTCGGGGGAGAGAGGGTAGGACGTGGAACACAGTTCTGAGCAGCGCCAAAAGCTAAACCCGTTTGTTATTGAGGGAGGTCGGGAGCAAGAGGGTTTTGGGGGATAAAATTTTAGGAGTGCAGATGTTTTAGGGCAAGATCGGGGTTGGTGCTGTTCGGGGGTGAAGTCGTCTGCAGACAAGGGCAGCGAGGGAGCGAGGGAGATTGAAACAAAAGCATTGAGGGCAAGGATGTTTGGAGGCAAGGGCAAGGACCACTGAAGGTGAGGGTGTTGGAGGCTGATGGCACTTGGGGGATAAGAGCATTTGCAGAGTAAAAACATTTCGGGGAGAGGGCATTTGGGTCAAGGGTATTTGGCAGCCGGCACGTTCGGGGGTGAGAGTGTTTTGGGGAGAGGGGTTCTGCGCTGCTGCCAGCTCCCCACCGCCTCCGCCGGTGCCCACGCTCGCTCTGCGCTGCGGCTCTCGGACACCGGGAGAAGGAGCCTCATCAAGCCGCCCCCGCCACCGTCCGCGCGTCTCCCCCCGCTGCCCATTCCGGTTCCTCTCGCTCCCCAGGAGCGGAGCCCCCCCCCCGTGCCCGGGCGGGCAGTTCTGTGCGCCCGGCGGGGCACGGCAGCGGCGGCGGGCGGGGGGCGCGGGGGGCGGCCGCGGGGGCGGAGCCGCCAGTCAGCGCCGGGCGCCGTGACCCCGGGGCGGGGACGGGCACGGGGACAGAGACGGGCACGGGGACAGGCGGCCCCCGGCCGGCGCGGCGGCGAGCGCAGCCCGTGTCCCCCCCGCGACACAGACACACACTCACAGACACACACACGCACGCATCGGGCGGGGGGAGCCGCTCGCCCCCGCCCCAGCGCCCGCCCGGGTCCGGCCGCCGCAAGCTCCGCACTTACCCGGGCCGCGGCGAGGTGTCGGCGGGCGGGCTCCGGCGAGCCGCGACTGCGGGGGGCCGGGGGGGGCCGCTTGGGTTTGGGGGGGGTTCCGTAATCCAAGAGGCTTTGGGCTGCCAAATGTAAACACTCCGCCATGATTTCTTTGTTTAGATAATTGAACCTGCCTCCCTCTCCCTCGCCGACTCTCGCTCGCTTTTATTTATTTATTTCCCCCCCTCCCGTCATCATCATCATCATCATTATGGCTTGTGTGGGGTGTTTTTCTTTTCTTTTTTTTCTTTTTTTTAAAGGGTGGTTATTTACTAGCTGCATTTATCAATTGCTGGTTTTACAAATGTTTATATATATGTATGTTTATATTTTTATATATATCCCTATGGGAGGGCGGTGAGAGACATGAAGGACAGGAAGTTGTTCCCGCAGGTTTGAGGGCTGAGGTTGTTCCTCCTCCCTTGGCTGCTGGGGCCGGTGGGGCCGGGGGCAGCGGCCGCATCACCTCCCGCAGCACCCGGCGCTCCCAGGGAAAAGGCAGCGGATCCAAAGGCATCGCCCGCTCCAGCGGGAAGGATGCTGTGTGCAAGGGGGAGACGGGTGGAAACTTCCAGCCTTAAGTTTTTTGCATTTCCTCAAAATTCAAGTACGACAGGAAAAGCGTGCATATTATTGTTATCTGTTCTTCTTCCTATTATTATTATGCGGGAAATCCCTGTCGGGAAATAGGGGTTTATTACAGGAGCTGTACAGGAAGTGTCAGCATGACAGGTTCCACCTGCAGCCCTCCTTTGGCAGCAAGTTTCTCTATTTGGAAATAGCAATGTATTTCCTGTCAGTACTGCTTGAGAGAGACCTCAATGCACTTCATCAATAAACCCCTTTTCCATAGACCTGATCCTATCTGATCCCAGCTTCTCAAGGCTCTGGTGAAGTGCCTAGGGATACAGGAGGCTGACTTGCAGTGTGCCAAGCCTGTCAGCTGCCCAGGAAGGATGCCCCACAATTCCCATGGGGTATTTGAGGAATTTTAGGCACCACATCTCTCAGGAATTGTGCCAAAGACTCCAGAAATTCTCCATGGCTTGTATTTCATTCCTTTTTGTATTAAGGAAGAGCACCACCTCCTGATGTCTCCCTACTCAATCATTTCTAGGAGACCCTCAAATGCCACAGAATGTACAGCATTACCTTTGCTGTTCATGTGTAGAAAGAGCAATATGGCAGAGACCATATAAAGAGTTGTTATATAGGGAAACAAGACAATTTACTCACCCTGTTACACAATAAAGAGAAAATGCTCTGTGACAGCTACCAATCATCAGATAGATTCCAAATCTGTTTTGCCCTGAGCCTCTTGCTACGATGCTGGACACCATTCCCACAAGCAACTGCTTTGGCTTTGGAAATACACTGACCATTTGTGCCTTTTTGTACCTTAAATATCATCTGCCGTGGGCAGAGGTCCTCTCTTTGCAAAGAGATTACCAGTTTGGACCCCCAAACCTTCTCTAAGTCTCACTAATCTCTCTTAAAGCAATTGTTAATTGTTGGAATAAGGACTTCTGCATGTACAGTAAGCAAAGCAAAAAAAAAAAAAGAAAGCATACATATGTATTACGCTGGCACTCTATAGGAATACAGGGTTGCATTACAAGTTACATTTTACCTGCACAGGTATTTATAAATTATTTTACAGTAAAATACTGGGAATCTGTTTGGGTCATGGCCAGAGGGGAGCAATTGCCATGCAGGCCTTGGAGCTGCTCTCAATAGTTTAGCAGCCCTCAGGTCACCCCTCACAGTCTGACCTCACTCCTGTGTTTCAAATACCAAAACAAACACCATCACTTGGTTTTCCACAGTGACCTTAGCTCTGCTCTCCTACTTTTTTCTAGTTCTTTTATGCAGAAGTTCAAGAATATTTCCCAGTTTCTGCTTTCTCTGCTTCCCTTTTTAAGCTTACGCTGTTTGCTTACGATGCTATTTTTATTTCCCTGCTAGGATTTCATTGCAATCTCCCCTTTGTGGATTTTTTACTTGTGGCCATTTAAATTCATTTCAGGCTAGAACTTGGCATAAAAGTTCGCAGCTTCTCAGCCAGATTTGAATTACTATATTTAATCTATACTCGGCTTTTAGGCTCTTTTTTTTTTTTTTTTTTTTTTTTAAATGAGAGTGAAGATAGAAATAATTTTGTTGTGGTTCCAAATGGTGCCATCATTCTGTACTGCTTTCAGATCTTGTCTTCATTCCACTAACTTTTCAAAAGGACATGCCAGAGCATTGGAGATGTGACTTTAGAAACGTGTTGCTTTACAATCCTTTAAAAACGGTTTAGTTCAGCATAAAACTTTGTGAAAATTAAGCATTGTGGGTGCACAAGAGTATTTCTATTGCACTCTTAGATATGGCTTGCTGAACAGCAAAGCCAGTTTTCATGTGGGCTTAAAAGAGGGCAAAAGTCTTTGTTATGCTTTGAAAAACAGATTTGCACAATTGTGTTTGTGTTAATAATTTTGAGGAATATTCAGGCAGTGCTGTGTTGGCTCTGGAGATACGAAGAAGAGGTAATGACATACAGATTTTATTAAACAAGATTAAATTGCATAGCTTAAATTTCTATTCTCTATTTATCCATTTAAAAAAACAAATGCAGTATTTAATCCAAGATGAATTCCACTGTGTAAGTCCAGCTGAGTAATTGTTTGAGAAATATTTCTACCAAGTCAAACTTTTGTTTGCTCCAGGCTTTAGTACTACTACTATTATTATTATTATTGCTATTGTTGTTGCTGCTGCTATTATTATTATTATTATTATTATTATTATTATTATTATTATTATTATTATTACTATTATTACAACCTTTTTTATTACAGTGACCAGCAAACAGCAGAGCTACTGGTAGTACTAAATTAATGTAATTAAGGTAGTGGTTTTGATCACAGCACATGCCTAGGTGATAGAGAGATCCTGTGATGGATCCTGCAGTCTTTCACTAACTGCTGGTTAGAGACAGTTTCACCAATCAGACTGGGCAGAGTTTTCCAACCTCTTGCCTCCAGCTGTGGGAAGTTATGGAAAATCACACCAGACCTGCATGATAGTATTTGCTCTGACTTTACAGAGCTGCTAATGATTGATTTTATAATTAGCTCTTGCATCACACCCCGATGTGATGAGCAGGAGCAGAGAGGACCCTGCGGTGCTGGTGACAAATGGGATAAGTGGCAGTGCCTGTCTGGAGAGCGAGCAGGCCCAAATCCAGCAGAGCCATGGTTGAGCCCGTCCTGACTGCCCTGCTCACCTGTGCAGGGTCCAGGCTGCTTTTTCTATGCCTTAGAAGAGGCTGCCAGAGGGGCACTAATTACTGGCCTGAATGGGGATGGAAGTAGAAGGATCATAGGAGAAAGTGTGCAAAGAGCTGCAGTAATGTGATCCATACTCAAGAATCTTTATGATGTCTATTATGGCGTATCTTGTGCTGGAAATGGGCACTGAAAAAGGCTGTTTTGCAGACAAAGTTTGAAAGAATGTCACAGATTTTTAAAATTGTGGAAAAAAACTCAAGTAAAGGGAATATGCACATTTTCCTCCATTCTTCTTGTTTGGAGCATAAGTCTTTATGGTAAAGTAACTAGATTCTTTGCAAAGCTGTTTTCTGTATTAGTTTACCTTCCCTGAGATTGCATTTGAAATGTGTGTGTAAAAAAGCAATGATGTGTAGACTGGGAGTGTTTTAATCAATGCAATATGACAATGTATCCCCTGGTCATAAAATGGTTGCAATGTGAGAGTTCTGTAATAAGCTGCACTGTTGTACAAGGGAGTAGAGAAAAGATCTTAAAAGCAGCAGTAAAAGTATTGCCTAAAAAGATAATATCCAGATTCTAAAGTAAGGTTGAGATTAAATCTGTCGGCCTAAGAGCCTGCATCTACTGAACCAAAAAAGAGAAGATTCAGGTGCTGAGTTTCTCTTTTGCAAGTAGATCTTTCCACTGTAAATATGGGTAAAAGCAATTACAGAAGAAAATATGAAAAATAAAGTTTTCTTTGAGTGCTTTTCATGGAGTTAACAAATTGCTATTGCACAATAGTAACACTGCATTAATTATGTCACTATTTTTCCTTCGTGATAGATTATTGTTAGTAATTCATCACTGTAACATATTAATAGTGGTATTAGTTTTTAAACAGAACAATCATATTAGTAGCATACTTGTCATATTAGTGAAAATTAACAAAATGATGAAAAATTGCTACCAAGGCTTTGGGGCTCTAACACTGCAAGGAAATCACTTTTTTCCCAATCCAGCAGTTTTTCAATGAGCATATATTTTCTTGCAAAGATAAAGAGACTGTTTTACAGTGTTCTCTGTCCAAGCCCCAGGAGCTATTTAAAAATATTTATGCCATCCCTTTAATGCCAAATGTGTGTATTCTTTTATGAGTCTAATACTATTATGTTCTGCCTTTTAAAAGCCTGTGTGCTGCCATTCACAACCCCTGGCATGAGGTTTGAGGCCATTAACTCCCTTTTTGTTGGGGATTGGGAGTCTGTACTGTCTGGTGAACTTCTGGAGCACAATCCAACTGCCTTTCTAAAGGATTCAGGAACATTTCTTGCAGAGCCACTTATTGTGAACTTGTCCCTTTTAGGGTTGTTGTTGAGGTGGTTTCTGTTTGTTTGGAAGGGAGGTAGCTTCAGGTCCCTCTGAGCATCCTCCTTCCCACTTATTCATCCTGACCTTTTGCCTCTCCAGCATCTTTATCTCTGCCATGGGATCTCTTGCTAATATACAAAGATGATGTATAGGTTTGTCTCCAAGAGTAACAACTTGAATTAGGGAATGGGGTTAGAGAGTGGATTTCCTGCTCCTTCCCTCATGAACATCTGGTGCCTCAGAATCAAAAAAAGAGAAAACATTGACAGAACCCTGAGAATCCTGTTTGGAACTGGAATCACTGGTTCTGCCTACTGCTTTGTGAAACCAAGAGGTAAATCTTCAACCTTTTGTGTGTTTAGAAGCCAGCAAAATACAACATTTTCCCAATTTATGCATCTACTTTGGGGTAGCTGTTTTATACTAAGCAGTTTCTTCAGCTTAAATCTGGTAATTTAGGAGACAACATGAATAGATTTCATTTGATTAACAACAGAATGTCACACTAGGAAAATAAGTATTTATGGGCAAGCAATAGGCCAGAACAGGCCACCTTTTATTCAATAATCACTTGAGCCCAGTCATTCAAATGCAAATTAAATGATACATTTCTTGAGTTTTCAGAATGACCATGAAGATGGCTTTATATTCTTGTCTGTGTGCAAGGTCACTTTCTTTGACCATGTGATTCATCAGTATTTTGGAGAGTCAGAAGCACAGTCAGAACCAGAATTCCCAATATCTGTCCAACAGTCCTCAGTCTGTTTTTTGCTAAAGTGTCTCTAGACAAAATCCATACTGCCACAAGCTGGAACCATCCTAGGGGAGTCAGACCACTGAACGAGCCTACACCAACCACAGATGTGACCCCCACATACAACAGGGTTAATAGCAATGTCCTCATTGCAAAGATTAATTAATGCTTATAAGCAGCTTTTATTCTCAAAACTGCTGTTGGATTAACCAGGCCAAAGCATCTGTGTGAACAAAACTATGTGCAGCTGTTACACCTGGGCTGTGCTTGGCTGAAAAAAGTTCCTCAGGAAACATCCACAGTGACGCTGGGACCAGCTTTACAGTGACCTCAAGTACATAGCCAGTGACCATCTGCCCTGAAAGCCTCCCAGTTTCTCCCATGGCAGCAAGTCTGTGTAGGGTTGGAAGTGCTGCTGAGCTCCCAGCTCTCAGCTGGGACTGGCCCCTGTCCCCACCTCTCCCACCTTTCCCACTCCTGTGTGTAGAACTCAGGCAGGCACAGCACAGCTCACACAGGGGCCACAGTGTCAGCCTGTGCCAGCCCCAGCACCCCCTGCTCTGCAGTTCCCTTTGTTGGAAACTCAGCTTTTCTTTGTGTTTTTCCTAGCAGCAGACAAGCCATGGGGAGAAGCAAGTGGCATAGGTGACCTCCCCTTGGTCTGTGAGTAATAACAGAGAAGTGAAGTTGGAATTTTAGTGTCCCTCTCCTGAAGTTTAATTTCCCAAGTATTTCTGAGCTCTTCAGGTGTTGTGCAGATGATGGCTGCAAGCAGCTGTACACTTCCAAATGAAAATCTCAGCAGTGATGTTTATAAAGTTGTGCATGTTTTGTGGCACTGATTTTAATACAAAACATTAGATTGACATCCAATCTACACGTAACATGCATTTGACTGACACGGGCATTTTTTATACATTGATGTGACATATGCCAAGCATAACAACAGCTCTGACTGACAACACAGCAAAAAAGGACTCATGTTATCCATGCTCAAGTCAGAATGTTTCCATCCTTCCCTATTTAGTGGTAGTAATTGTGCTATACATAAGAGAAGATATTTTTGGATTAATACAGCATTGGAAATTGGCCCGAGTGGCACGTAAGTCCACGGCAGAAAGAGCAAGAGGTCTTTTTAGTCTCTAAGCATTTAGAAAAGATAACATAACTAGGGCTCCAGTGAATTGGAGTTGTCAAAATTCACACCTAAGAGAAAGGGGGTGTTGGGCCTGTTGCCAGGAAACAGCATCTGGTATCACATTTCTAACAGGATGCATGCATATGAATGCAAGTGGGAGCTGCAGCATGATAAATCTATCCCAGAAACTGCACCTCCTCTCGTCTGCGTTGTGGCACCCGCCCATACAGACTTCCTTGCCCTCATTCCCTAACAATACTTTACTCAGCAGCCAGAGTTACTCAGGCAGGTCATCTGCAGGGCCAGTTACAGGTTCACCTTCCAGGTGGCTGGTGCCACAGACTGTGTGCTGGGCCTGAGAGCAAGCCTGGCTTGTGGGTATTCTATTCTATTCTATTCTATTCTATTCTATTCTATTCTATTCTATTCTATTCTATTCTATTCTATTCTATTCTATTCTATTCTATTCTATTCTATTCTATTCTATTCTATCCTATCCTATCCTATCCTATCCTATCCTGTTAATTATATTACATTTTCTTGCACAATATCTAGTTTGCTCCCTGGCTCAGTTCTGAAGCCACACCAGGACATGATTGTGTGGACAGGACTGCATTAAGCTTGCCTCCCACCATTCTCCAGTCCTGCAGCACCATCCCACCTTTAATATTCTCTGTGTCTGGATGCCAGTCTCCATGGTACAGCAACCAACTCTCACAGTGCTTCAGTTCCTGAGAGCACAGACACACTCACACAGGAATAATTCTGTTGTGTGGACATGGGGGCAAGACAGAGAGCTCAGAGGAGATCCAAGGTCAGTGTGATCTTGGCCAGCTGATCCACCCTGCCCAGAGGGCAGAAGATGTATCTGGGCCTTGTTTTATTCCAGGAAGAGAGATACAGAGCTAGGAGACGGAAGAGAACAGTGGGGTAATACTGGAAGTATTATCTGTGATCGGGGCACTGAAATAGGTTGTTAGTGGAGGTTAGAAATATTCACTCTTAACTTTTCCAAGACTGTGGAGTTTCTTTGGAGAACAAAAATCTCTGGAATATATTGGGGTAATGCCAGACAAAATCTTGACTGGAAATTCCGGCCTCTGGGCAGTCTTGCAGCGATGATCTGAGCAGACATCCAAGGACTCTGGAAATATCTGGTGTCCTGACAAAATTCCCAGGACTTTCTCATGATGTGATACTAAAATTGTAATAATCAATATTGAATGGACACTGTGTTACTTAGTTTTCATAAATATTTTGTAGTTCATCAAATTAAGGAACACACTCAAAAAGTAAAACCTGAATAAATAACAGGATCTTATTCTGGGCACTCAGTCTATATCATCTCAGCACAGTTTTCACAGACCTTGTTTGTAAACACCATTTCTGTTCACTCTCAGAATGGACCATAATGTAAGAAATTAAGATTTCTTCATTATTGTCTTCTTTTTTTTTCATTAATTCCCAGCAATATTTGTCTTTGTTCTACAGTTTAAGTGATTTCATACTTCTTAGATATGGAAATTTGTTAAAATTTAAACTGCCTGACAACTTTAAAATTGACGCAGACAAGCAGATTTAGGAACTGGCAATGTAAAGGCCCTTTCCTGAAAAAGTAAGAATTTCTTTTCTAAAAGACAGTGTCCCCCTGGCTTCCCCAGTTAGGAGAGTGGCTGCTGAATGGTAAAATCTGGTCATGTAGAGTTTTAGTTGACCAGGTAGGTGTTAGTCCAGAGTAACACAGAGGAAAAGTTGGATAACAGAGATACACAATAAGTTAATATTCTCACAAATTATTTCTCCCCTTGTGTTTAAAATGCCTTTCATTTCAGATGGCCTTTGGCACTATAACTGTTTTGTGGCTAAATAGCTAATTCCTTTTGTAACACGTCATTGCTCTGTCTGTGTATGACTGTTATATTTATTTTTAAGCAAGGCCTTGGCAGACCCATTTGTTTTATTTATGGTTTTATTGCTAATTTTAATCACATTAACCTTGTATATATGTAATCTCTTAAACTGTGCTTTGTAGTAAAGCACTGGGGTGCTCTTGGGCAGCAGGTTTTACTGGCATATTTACTGTTTTTCAGGCATATTGTCTAAAGAGACAATTCACCATATATCATGATTATTCCCATCACATCTGAAATCAGGTTATCTGGCTTTTTTTTAAATGGGCTTATTTACATGACTGTTAACAAAAAAGTTCTTTTCAAACAAAAGGATTTTTGAATGGAGAATCATCAATTTGAGTTAGAATCTGTCTCTGTTGCTTGGTACTGCTGGTCACTTGGTTTAGGATTCAGTCCTATAAGGACTCATTTATTTGGGTCGTTCAGTATCTTCTAGAATCAGCTGTCTTACTGGAAGATTCCTAACACTGATTTGAAAATGCACTTAATATAAAAACCTGAGAGGAAATTTTAGTGTAGAATTTATCTCTTCAGTGTCATTCACAAAGCTGTTGTCACATGCAAGTTAATTGTAACTGCTAAATATTCTCTTTATTCTTCATATTTACTCACAAGAAACTTCTGCACAGACAGGTATCAAAGATCTCATATCAGCTGAAGAAATTTGCTAAGTTTTCAATTGCAAGTTTACAAAACAACGGGTGTATTCCAATTAGAAAAAAAATGTCCAGTGTTCAGTTTTCATAATGCATTTAATAAAATATTTTGAAGTAATTAATAATTGATAGGTTTTTAATATGCTGCCTTCTTGGCAATTGTCAGCAACAATCTGTATCACTTACTAGGAAGAAGTAGGGCAACTAATTTTTAGTGCACATGAAAATGGCAAATTAGACCAGGGAGCATATCCAGAAGTTCTGTGTTATGGTGAGTAAATAAATTTCCTTGTAGGCATGTTAAATTAAAACAATAGTGGAATGGAATTCATGTATCTTATTCCACATAGATGTTTTTACAGCCTGCTGTGATTTTTTAAATTGTGCCCACAACAATATTAGTTATCAAGAGCCTTTTAATTAATTACAATAAATTAATCATGAAGGTTTTCTTCTTTAAATCAGCTTTACAGGTCTGTTGCTTTAATTTTCTGAAGTGCAAGTTCTGGATGGACAAGCCATATTACCAGATTTTTTTTCCCAGATTTTCCCTCTGTTTTGTGTTATTTTGGCTGATTTTGTCTGCCAGAGGGTACAGAAGAGCTTTATCTTTCAGAGGGATAGAGATGCAAAGAAGCAAGAATATCCCAAAGTGGGTAAGGCTGTGTGGTACATTCCAGTCTCCCTCAGCTTTCATATCAGCACAACTAAAAGTATGGGCCTGCTAAGATCTTATATCAACGTGTTGTTTGTGAAAATGAGAGATTAACAAAAACATGGCATAGTGACCCCTCAAATCAACATTGTGTTTGAGGATATTTTATTGGGCCCTGTGAGGCTTCTCTAAAAATGTAAATTAGCTGGAGATGTGTAAAAATGCTGCAAATCAGAAAAACCTGCTGGGGAGTGGGTTGCAAGAGGCCACAAATAAAAGCAAGCTTTACCATTGCAATTACCTTGATTTCTTTTGGAAAAGAAGTACATGAGCAAAAAAAAACAACAAATAGTTCTCCAAAGAAACTTCTCATTCTTTGTAAACAAAAATTGCCTTTGGATAATGCTCCACTTGAATTGTCAGTACAAGTTTGGAATTGAGAACTTAAGTCTCTGGTTTACTCGCAGAAACTTCTTTGTGTTTTAAATTTGTCCAATCCTTAGGTTCAGGTCATTCTTAAAACTTGAATGTGATCTTATTTATGAAGACTTATTAATACTAAAAAAATGTGCAAGTAAAGAGAAACTTTTTGAGTCTCTGTTGCACAAGAGAAATACAAGAGCTAAAGATAGAATCTCCTGCTGACCTCCAGGCTGTGGTGCCTTGATCTACCACCAGGGAGGGGCCATGTATTAACCAGTGCAAAATCCAAACTGGGAAGGGACAGTCTGCACCTTTGGCTTTTGCAGTCTGAAATGCAGAGGATTATTTAAAGTCTCACACACAGCTCTCAGCAAACTTCTGTCTCTTTGCAGAAGATGCTGATAGATAGTTATAACTGCACAAAAAATTGCATATCATGTGGAAATCCACTGTGGTTGTGATTTGTGTCCAAATGGGGACTCATTAGTCAATCAGAGTTAATTTTATGTGTAACTCCAGGTAGGGTTTAGCTTTTATGTTTGGAAATTCTAGTTACTCTAACCCCTGTGTCGTACCAGATACTTAATCAAAAGTAGTCACATTTCCAGCCGCAGACCACATGTAGCACACCAGAAACACTGTCTTATGGTTGATTCTGACAAATAAATTCAGCTACTTGGTAAAAGCATTTGGGGGGGGTGGAAAACTTCCTGGATGGCAAAGAATTATTTAGGTTAGTCAGCACTACAGAGCACTGCAGAGATGTTCGGTGTGACCTAATAAGCTGCACAATGGCAGCCAAATTCAGCAATGGCAGCCAAATTCAGCGTTGACAAATATGAAAATACACATATTGCAAGGAACAGATTGAATTGCTCATGCACATTGCTGGCTTCTAAATTAACTATAACAACTTGGGAAAAGGACCTGAGGGTCACTGCGGGCAGCTCAATTAAATATCTGATCAATGAGCAGTGGAGGTTAAAAAAGCAAACAAAATGTGAGAATGTAGAAAGAATGGGATGGAAAACAATGACAATATTGTAATTCTGCAATTATACACATTGTTGGCACACTCTGCCCAAATACAATATTCATGTCTGGTCATGCAATCTTAAAATATGTAGAGGAAATAGAAGAAGCCCTAAGTTAGGCAACAGAAGGCAACAGAGACAAGGAGAAACCTCCATATTAAGAGAGATTTAAAAGATGAGAAGTGTTCAGTTGGAAGAGGAAATTAATAAGTGGGGACATGATAGAGAGATATAAAATAATTAATGGTATGGAGAAGGTCAATTGAATGCTCCTATTTACTCTTCCCCATAATGTAAGAACAAAGTGACATCCATTAAATTGAAAAGAAACAAATTTAAAACTGATAAAAAGAAATACTTTTTTTACACAATGCATAATTAGCCTGTTGAACTCACTGCAACAAGCTATCATTATGCCCAAGAGCTTAGTAGGATTCAAAAAGGATTATACACTTATTTGGATAATGAGAGCGCCCAGGGATACCTTAGATAGGATAAAAATGGTTGGGGGTGGAGATGTATGAACCCTCATGCTTCAGGGCATAAACCAATCATTAGCTGTCTGGGATTAGGAAGAAACTTCCCCTATGAGCAAATTATTCAATAATTGTCCATTATGGGTTTTCTTGCAAATTTCACTGAAGCATCTGGTCCTGGCCACTCACTGTAGAGACAGAGCACTGGACCGCTGATATGATCCAGTGTGGAATTTCCATTTCCCAGACTTCCATGTGTGTTTGCCATGAGGCTGGGAAAGCCATCTCTGCTCCAAAAGGGATGGTTCCCTCTGTTCTGTGACCTCCCTGCTGCCTGGCAATTACTGTGCAGTTACTTATGTATTTATTTGTGACACAGACAGGCCAGGATCAAGTTCCATCTCTGGGAGAGGACAGCTTTTCCATTTGAAATGCATCAAGCCCGGCTTGCGCGGAGCTGTCTGACGCCAACATGTGAGAGCGTTTTATCCTTCAAAGTTCTGGAAAGCCTTTTGTGAGACTCACTGATAGTCAAAAGAGCATGTGATTCTACTGAAGTGTTATTATATCTATTTTGTTTTTTATTTTGTTCCTTTTGATAGTTCACTTGACAGTTTTTTCTCCTTTTTTCACTTGCTCCACAAGTGGGAAATACACCCTGAAACAATGTCTTAAGGAAGCAGTATTCCAGTCTTGTATTGTACTAGTACTGTAACAATCCAGGTTAGATTATTTTAGGAAGGAACCTTAATTTACCCATCCTGGAAAATCAGTCAGATACTCAGTTACTTCCTGGGGGTGCTTTGCCTGTAGCAAAGACAAGTAAACCTGCCAATTTTTCCTACTGTGTAATATATTAAAAATGAGATGCCATTGAGATACTTTTGCATCTATTATGACTTTATGGTTTGTTCTCTGCCATTTACCCTGTTTTTAATTCATTCATTGCATCTTATGATCAAGTTTTACTATTACTATCTAGTTTTACTATTTTACTATTACCATCTAGGGGTTTTTTACTATCACTTTTTTTTCTACTATTACTATCTACTATTTTACTATTACTATATAGTTTTACTATTACTGTTATTTACTATCAAGTTTTACTGTACCATTTTACTACATAAAAAGCTGCAACAAAGAGAGTGTCAGATGAAGATGGAATTTCTGCATTAAACCATGTGTGTACATGATGCAGAACCAGTGTCATCATTCTGGAATATCCCTTTCTTCATTTGAGACTTACCCACCAACATCTGGAGATCTCATCTACACACCTCTTTCCCTATGAGTAGTGCTGATAAAATCCAGTAGGTCAAATAATCACTAAATACAGTCTAAACTGCCTTGTTTAATTGTCAGGATTCATTGGAAGTTTTTATGGTACTGTGACCTGACAGTATTGAAAACAAAAGGATAAAAATGCCTCAAAGACAAACTATTTGTGGAGAAAGGAGTCAACAGTGGAGAAAGTAAAGCAAGGTAAATTAATCCATGGGAGTAAATTCTTAAAGTCAACAGAAAAACAACCTTAAAATATGTAATTGTTTCATTGTGCTGCACAAAAATCATCCTTAAACCACACAATTATAAAACTATGTTCCACACAAGAACATAAATATATTTAAATCCAGTTCATGGAAAACAGACAGAAAGAGTACTTGTAATGGTCAAATAGCTTTTATGTTTTACACCCAACAGAATGGTTTAAAGGTTTGTAAGCTTGCTTAGAGTTTGCAAAATTTGGAATAAGATTTTCATGCAGCAAAACAATGTTTTCCTCATATGTAATATATTAGTCTGCACTATTTGTATATGTGTTTTAATGATATGTTTGCCTTAAATAATAATAGCACCCATTCTGATTTTGAAACCGTAGGAGCCCTTAGGAGATATAGCCAGTGTTTATCAATCTACAAGTAGCAGATGCAATTTCAGATGGAATATAATGGAGAAAATGAATGATGAAGCTAAGTGCAAGGATCAGCACTTCCAGAAAGCCTCATGAATAATGACAACTAGGTTGGAAGCTGTAGAAAAGTATATCCAGGGAGACCAGCTGGACTGAGTTAACAAATACTTTACAAGAAACTTTCTGAGCATTTGGGTTGAATTCAGGTGTAGTTAGCAGTTAGAGGAGGAGTTAGAGGAGTTACTATCCAACAAGTCTGTCTGTGGCCCAGATTAAGTGAGTTTTCTGGATTTCTGTCAATTCAATTTCTGTCTCCCCAGTATTCATACTGCAGGAATTACCATTGGAGTGATTCAGGTTAGCATCCTTGCTGAAAGTCTCACACAGGTATGGACTGAGTGGGCACAGGAATGAACAGAGCTGGCAGCGTCATGTGGGCTCCTCTGGGTCATGCTGGCAGCTCTGCAGAAGTGAACAAACAGAATTCCTGCCTATGCTCTACCACTTACAGATAGATGGAGGTCATCAGCCTCCAGGGATGCCAGTCAGGGCCTTTTCTCAGCCTGGATTTCCCATTTACAGCTGGGATTCCTTGCTCCTAAAAGCTGTGGATTGTTGGAGGGCTTCAGGTATTCACAGGAGCAAAGTATCAGGAAATACAGGCAATACAGAATAAAAAAATATTTCATATTTGTTTCCTTGAAAAAGGAAACTGTTGTGGAAACTGTTTGTGACACTGTTGAACAGCCTTTATTGCAATTGCTGAAGTCGATATAGTCCTCAAAGGGGTTTTTGCTGTGAAAGCCTCGGGTCTGTGCCTGTCATGGGGCACAAACGACTCTGGTATTGAAACCACCTTTACAGCAAGGATGTAAAGTAAGTGAAGGTCACTGCAGTGTAGTTTTAGAACAGTGGTTTTAAAACTTTGTCCTTCAGATGAGGCCCTTCTTTAATGCACAGTTACACCGGCCCAAGCTACTGATTCTGTGGCATTAGCAAAAATTTTTCTTGGAAGACGTTCCACCCCCTGATCACCACTCATGCAGGCCTGAGAGCTCTCCTGTGACAGCTGAGGATCAGGGCCACTGTGGTGCTGGGTTTTAGATTCTTCCCTAAAAAGTACAGTTAAATGTATTAGAATAGATATAGAAAGAAAATCTCATCTATGGGACCTGAAAATGCACTGTGTAAAACTCTATTAAAAAAGTAGTCACATAAAGACTCATTGCTGCAGCATATTTTCTTCATTATTTCTGCCTCATTGTATGTGAAACTATATTAGTATAATGAAGTGAGAAATAGTAGGATATTGGATATTATATTTCCTGCCTAGCAATTTTAGAGAATTTAGCTCAAGGCAAGAGAAAATCCAGCCTTTCTGCCCTGAAGAATAAACAAAAACCTGTTACAGAAATAAAAGTGTCAGTAAGAAATCAGGTGGTCTCTCCACATTGCATCAGCACATTTCTTACCATGGCTTTAGAGAGACCTGCTTAGGGTTTGGTTTGGTTTGATTTGGTTCAGTTTAGATACACTCAGGTTTGTTACACATTTATGTGTAACTTTCTGTTTATATAGAACGGGAACATTTGAGGTATGGAATAATCAAGCTGCCATTTATCAAACTTGAATGTCAGAGGAACAGTGCAAAGCTTCCTGCTTTATGACTTCAAGTCCCCTAGATCCCAATTAAGAAAAAAATATTTCTTTTCCTCTCTTTTCAGCCCCCATGCTTTATTTTTCTTATTCTCTCTGTAAGATATCTGATATTTCAAAAATTGCTGTTCCTTTTCCTTCTTATCGATGTTCTCTTTGGTGTGCCATTAATCAATGTTCAAACACAGAATTCTTCCTAAACATAAATAGTAAAATCTTCACAGTTTTGTTTGTCAGCTATTTCACTTGCTTAGGTACATAGAGAAATCTTAAGCTATCAGGGAGAGGATGATCCCAAAGCCAGAGATACCAACACTTGCATTTAACAGTAGAAAAATACAGGTCTCCAAAATGCAGCAACCAAATCACCAAATTACTGATAATTGCAAAATTATCTAGAAAATTACATAAAAAAAAAAAGTTACAAAACAGCAGAGGATCAGTGCTGCTGGATGAATATTAGTGGACAGCAGTCTCACTTCTAGCAGAGATACCTTGCACTCTTTTACATAAGCTATTTTTAATGTATAGCACTGGTAGACACTCTCTTCAGCAGACTTACTTAATAGGTTTAGGTCAGGGACTTTCAGCAGCTGGGGTTGAGAGATTTTGTAACTTAGGAAGTTTAATAGTTCACCAGGTATTTGTTTAAAATACCTTTTCTCTTTAGCAAGCTTTAGCATAAAACCAAAAATCTATTCTTAAAACAGTGGACTTTCTACATTCCACTTCTACAATGGAAGTTTCTCCATTATTAGGAAAAAGTAAAATGTCCATAAAATGATACTCCTAAATTCTGATATTCTTAAATGTTAAATGCACTGACTTTGTGCTGAATCTTTGGCTTTGCCAAGTGAAGGCAGTGCACCTAGAAAAACACACAGACCTAAATAGCCCTTTTAACTTGAAAGCTCAGAGTTTATATTAATAAGCATACAAAATAAATTTATAGTATTCAGAAACCAGTAAGGCAAATAGCCCATGTCAGAGGTTGAAGTGAGATTATTTTATTCCACTTCCAAGTTCTGTCTCCAGACCATGATGTCCACCAAAGCTGCTTTGTGAACCTGGACTCCTTTCAAATTGCCTGCTGATCTTTGGAAGTTCATCCTCTTTCCTTTCCAGCCCTTTTTGCCCTTCAAAGAGAGATCCAAGAGTTGCTGGAACTGGATCTCCTCTACTTCACTTTCCTACTGCTGGATATTTGCCCCCCTCATTCCAGTTCAGATTGCTGCAATAAGACAAGGCCAACAAGAGCTCCCACTGCATGAAACTGCAATCACTGTCATAGCTTTGGGCAACTGAAAAGGTGTAAAAAAGGCTGCTCCTGCAGCTGGAAACCACAAGGACTAAGGAGTGCTCCTGTGACATTGCTTTTCCCCTGCCATTTATTGCAAAGAAGAAACACCAAGATACCCTCATCCAAGGACTTCCCACTTACTGCTGCTTAAGGATGTGTTTGGATAAAAGAAAATTACCCTAATGAAAGGCAGCTTCCAGCCCTGCACATCAAACTTCATTAAGTGACATTTAAACAGTTGCCTATCTTTCCTACAAACTGCCACTTGTTTTCACCCTGTTACAGTTTGCTCTGTATTACAGCACAGTTAGCAGTTACTTCACTGTTTGGATCTGTCACTTGCAGTTCCTTGGTGAATTCACAACATATGTTGTATCAAAATCCCTTTGTTTTACCTTTAAGCCCAAATTAAACTATTTTAAACAAAATTTCCCAGTACAGATGCCAGGCTATTTTATTTTTTCAATTGTGGCCAAAGAATAGTACTTCAGCAGTTTTGTTTTCCAAACTCCATGCTTTGCATGTATCTCAGAAAGCAAACTTGTCCTATTGATCAGGTGATCAGTTTTGCTGGAAAAAGTTTCAGCCTTCAGCTAAGGCTTTCTTTTCTATCAAGAGCTCTCCTGTGAACTGAGTTTTCTTTCTGATAACTTTTCAAATTGTTCTATATGACATTTCTGTATTTTCCTCCTAACTCAATCATCCTATCTTTGTTGCAGGGATAAGAGCTGTAATATATTCTCTTGTTTGCCACAAAGCAAGCACAGATTCAACTAAGATGTGACAACCAGCAAGCTTTCTTATCTACAGAGAGGGTCATCTGTTGTGCTTAAGAATATGGTGCAAATGATTGTACCAGTATATTGCTAATGCTTAAATCTACATTTCTATGTAAAATTAATTTTCTCTTTTGTCTGTAGTTGCAACTTGGAACGCCTTCCTTATATGCACTATAAAATGTTAATAGCAAAATTTAGTGTGACTTTATGACTGTGGTGTCATTTTTCTCAGCTTGATCAGCTCTTTCAAATGGCATCATTATGATCAAAGTTGTTTACAGTAATAAAGCAAGAATAGTTCCAATAAAATAGTAGGTGCCTTTACAGTTAAAGAGTAGCTGGCATTTAAGAACACAGCAGCTCCTCATTCTGTGGGTGCAGAATCATACAAGTTCACAATATAATAGAGTTAATGCATATAATTACAAGATTGCCCCCCTCAGGATTTGAGGGCATTGAAAGAGACAACAGGAAATACATTATGAATCTGAAAGGGGTAAAAGTAGCAAAATTACATATATATTGCCTGTGGAAGGAGAAACAACTGCATTGAAGCTTTGAAGTCTCCAAAACTGTGGATTACTCTAATGCACCATTATTGTTCACCAGTAATTTATCACCAGTTACTGACTTCTGAGAATAAATTGGTGACACTTAAAGGTGCATTTATAAATATTTAACTAATGTTACAAGATTGATAGAAATTACTTCAAATCTAAGTTATTGTAGGTATGTTTCAATATGTGGAAACACATATGGGTGATGTTTCAAAAGATGTTTAAGAAATTATGGTTAACTACCAGCTGTAAACTTTAAAGCTCTGGGACATAGGAAATAATTTATAAAGCATGGGTTTCTGTAAAATCCTTAAAGAAACTTTGTAGCATTAAGAAAATAATCAGTAATGATGCTTTAAGCTGTTTCCACCTTACAGCTTGGATGTGGTGCAATTCCATAACCTGCTGGGAAAACAGCTAAGCTGGGAGAAGAAGCTACAAGACACCTCACGGGGGGGTTGGAAGCTGCTCAGGACAGTAATAGTGATATTTGCTTGGTTAACAGTGATAAGTGGCAAAGCTGGGATCAAGGTTAAACAAGTGAAACCTCACTTGGAATGTTCATATCCTTTGCAGTAATTTATTGGCAAAGGTTTTACCTGGGACAGTAACAAGTAAATCCCAGACTGATGGTTGCTCTCCTACAGTGAAATCTGGTAGCAGTACTGATTCCATTTGAAGGCTGTACTTCAAGATTGCAGTTCCCTGACAGAGAACTGAGGATGTGATTGATTTACATGACAGTGTTTTAACTGAGAACACCATAAAATAATTCAAAACCAGTTTGACATCTTGGAAGACAACCTTATATTAAGAAACGTCAAGATTGTAGAGCACAGAAAGAGAAGCCCATGATATATTTTTTCAATGAATACCAGAAGTGGTGGGGATGCCTACCTATAAAACTCCTGAACAATGTGTTGCAGCACATTGTATCCTTGGAAAGGCCAATCAAGTAGCACATTATATGGTACTTGTGAAATGTTGCAAGTCTTGGAATGTGGAACAGAAATTTGAAACAGGCATATAAATCTGAGTCAGGCTGTTAGGGTTGAAGAATTTTCTTTTATCTGGATTACCTTGCTGCTCTTATTTGATGTTGAAAGGTGTTTATAACTGTTAAACTGGGAATGAAAAATGTAAGCCAAGATAATGTGGTGTCACATTCACCCAGGAAGGCTCATTGAGGAAATCAAAGTTGTCTTTGACTCACGGGATAAGAGAGGGAGATCTGTGCCTGGACAGGAGCAGATTCCCATGTTTTAACAGGAAGAACAGCCTTGCTAAAATGATTGCCTTATGTTTTCTCATGGTAAACTACATCCTTATTACATAATTGATTTTTGAAAATGTACAGGGCTGCCTTGTCTTTTAATATTACAGATGTTGAATGACTTTTCCCTGCCTTTTAAAGCACTTTTAATCACTTGAGACTCATGTCTACAGTGTATGTAACACTGTGGTTACACCACACACTGCCAGACAAACAGACTTACTTTGTCTTCATCATTCCTATGCAAAGAGAGAACGAATTCAGTTCTGAACCTTTAGATGCTCATTATCAGACAGACTTACACAAATTATTGTCTGTACACATGGTTGGCAGTTCTACCAAAATCAAGAGAGTTGCAGTGCAGGGAGGTAAGTATTTGCATAAATCTTAGCAAGATTTGGATCATAATAGCAAACTCATATTTAAGTTTTGTTTTAAACAAAACCCCCTGATTTCATAAAGAATTTTCTCCACAGAAGGAAACATCCAGTATGGTGGACTTCTCAGGTAGTACCTGATGTAGTTACACAGAGCAGTGAGAAACACACAGCTCCAAGATCCAGTTTTTCATTCCTTTTTCCCTGCTGTGCTCTCTCTCTTTTTTTTTCTTCTTCCCCCTTCCCCTTCTTCTGGCTTGCACAAGGGTGGAACAAAGGAGCATAAACTGATCTATCCTTTTCAGACTGGGAGGTTTTGCAGTTTTATTACAGGACAAAATTCTTATGAACAGCTCAAACTGGAAATACTCTTTCATAGGGAGAAAAGTATTTAAAAGTTTGCCTGCCATGCCTGGTAAGGCCAGACCTGCACTATTTGAATAAGCCCCAATCTTGCAGTTGCCTGAGTTCATTGTCATCCAGAGCTACAGCCCAAGATGACTGGAGCTGCTCCAGGCTTTGCAAACCTATTACAAGCATAGGTGAGTTGCTATCATCAAATTGGAGTGTCCATTAAAACTTCAAAGGAGAAGCTTGATCTAAGTTTTCCTTCTCATAATGTGTAGTACTTGTTACAGTGACAGATTTATTAAGCTGCTCTCATTTTATATGTTGAATCTAGTGTAGGGTCATGGAACATTTTAAGGTTTCGACCAACAGTAAAAAGATGAAATTTTCATATTTTGCTATTCATGACCTTGGGACTACCTAAAATGGCAGCCACCTTTAATTAATTTAATGCACTTGTACCTAAGCACATCTGTACTTTCCCTCTATTCATGTTTCAAGAGACAAAAAACCCATGAAAAGATGAATGTGGAGTGGTTTTAGGAGGCATTTTAAAACCAGGCACTATGCTAGGCCAAAAAATGAGAGACCTTACCATGTAAAATAGTCTTACACGCAGCTGGTAATGCTATAAATTGAGGAGAAAAAAATTCATAATTCAGTAAATTAAGTTTGAGTGCTTTGTCCTACCCTGAACTAAGTCTGTCTCAGTGCTGCATATTAAAGACCTGTAATGTGTGCCTGAGAAGTCAATGTTAAAACAGTGAGGTTTTGCACATCCTTTAGTGCTGCATTGGTATCTGCTCTAACATTACCAACGAGCTCAGCACAGCAAATCAGTTCATTTTCCCTGATGGCACTGACCAGAGCTGCAGAGCACAGGAGAGAAGTGCTTACATTGCTTACAGTGGTGTAATGTAGAAAAAACTAACCAACCAAGACAGAACCAACTGGATTTCTTCCTTTCTTTGGTTCTTCATGGTACCTAACACTCAATAACAAGGTTGTTTCTGCTTAAAGAAACTAAAACATTTACAAGGGTTGCAAACCCCATCTAGTTTATGGAATAACCAGTCTGTCTTGAGCTGCTCCATTCAGAGAAGTTCTTACTTATCGTCACAGAAGATCCTGCTCTCACCTCACGTGACATAGGGTAATTGTTTTTTAAACTAAGGAGTTATTCTGGATTCACAATAATGTAACTGAGCAGAGTATGAGCATGAATTTGTGTCTTACTCAGTTTTTACATGTAGTTTTCAAAGTTTTGTTTTCACATGATTTACCAGACTGGGAGGGCCAGTGGTATGAATGTGGCAGGCAACAGGGAAATATTCATCCTCCTGATATTTGATAATAGCTGAGAACAATGTCCCAGTGAGGAGGTCAGTATTCCAAAGCTTCCTGCAAAAGCCACGTGGAAAGACAGGCTCCTCTGGAGAGTACCTGAATCTGGCTTCTGCTCTGAACTGCTCAGTGAAGGGTCCTTTCACTCAGCTCATTTATAGGGATATTGCCTTCCCCCCAGTACACATCAGGGGCCTAAATTTGCATGGAGGGGAGTGACCTTCCTGGAAAATCTATTTTGTGGATGGATTTTTGTGCATAGACTTCATGAGGAGTGGAAAAAGCTTTTTATTTGGGGGGTTTAATTTGGATTGCTGTACAACTGTATTTAAATCTTTTTGCAAAGAACAACCTCTTGCCTACTGTCCTAAAGAATTTATTTGTTTTCATGAGTTTGTCTCAACCTTCAAGTTATTGTAACAGTTTTGTGTATTTAATATACAGTGTGTGTTAATATCACAGACAGTTTTATAACAGCATTATAACTTACACCATTCCCTCCAGCTTTTTATGGACATCTACGCTTCTGCATTAAACTACTGTAGCTTGTGGAATTTACAATAGAAATCAAGAATGAAGCCTGATGAAAAGCCTTTTAAATTGTGGTGTACACATCCACTGCATCCACCTTGCAAAAGGACTAAAATGAAGAGAACTCTTATGTGATAATTTCTAGCAGGAGTACAGGATTACCATCCCTCTAGACAAACCATAAAGGAAAAATGTTTGTGGTACAGTAGGAAGGCTAACTTCATCTTTTTATTTGAAGTCAAGTTTAATTATTTATGTTTTCTGAGGAAAATAAGAGCAGAATGGTAACTATGCATTCTTAGTTCAATGGAGGGCTTATTTTAGATTTGTAGCATTAAAATATAACCAGTATATCTTATCTAGGGAAATAAAAGCAGAAGAGACCAAATAGATATGCAGAAACACAGACAGACACCTTACTCCTGCAAAAAATGGAGCTAAACAGTGAGGAATTTTATAATCATAGCATGATCGAATTACTTATTGTACTTTGAAGATATATTAATTCTTAATTTGAGAACTGCTATATCAATTTTAGTGTAAGCTATATGCAAGTAATGGAAGTTCTTATTATAGTACCAAGCAAAAAGAAAAGACACTAAAAAAAGCTGGGATGTTCTTTTTACTTTAGAAATGCTCTGAATTTCTACTGAAAAATATAATGGATGGCACAAGTTATACTTCACATTATCAGTAAATACTACCATAACCTCACCATGAGGCAGCACAGGTTGTCATATCCAGTTACTATTTTGTTAGGAAATAAATGACTTCTGGTTATCATGGGCCGATGTGACATGACAGTGTAAAATCATATCCCAGCCTATGATGAGCCAGATGATAACATATGTCACCACTCCACTAAACCTGTGAAAATCCCTTGGAATTTCTATTTATTAAACCTCATGTGCACCACTCTGTATAGTGGCTTCTTCTGTATAGGGCTTCTTCCCTGGTTACAGTGCAGCACTGCTGACTCTTAATTGCTCCTGTGGATTCCATTTCAATAGCAATCAACCTTAAACAGAGCAGTGAAAACTCTCCTTAAAGAAATGCTCTGAACATTCTTCAGAAGGGCTGGTGTGCTGCTGAATTACCTCAAGGACGGCTCTTTAGCCACCTGTGTCACTGCTTGCAGGCTATGAATTCAGTTATATTTAGCTCACAATTAAAGCACAGCTGACCCATACTAAAAGTCCATTACCTGCATTTAGGCTCTATTTACCTAACAGTTCTTCTCCTCTCTATCACTCACTCTCAGTTTAGTCATCTCTATCTTAACTACAGATGTTCTTAATCATGAATTCCTTAATCAGGAATTATCATCCTGAGGAAAAACTTCGAGGAAAATTACAATTAAAGAGTCTCAATGTACTAGGTAACAGCAATTCCTGCAGAACAGTCTTTGCAAAGCAAAAAAAGCAAACTGAAAAATTTATCTCAAGAGTTTAAGATCTCTGAGTTAATATAAATGTCCAATCTCTTTTTTTACTTTTGCCAAACTAACAACCCACTGCAACAAGCTCTACATTGTTTGAGGAGTATGTCCTCTGCTTTAAATTTCCCTGAGTATTCTTTTCATATGATAAGATCCTAACTATCCTTATCAAGGTATTATTTCATTGCTTTTTATCATTTCTACCATGCTTCTGTGAAACTGGTGATGCCAGTTGTTCCAGTCTATCCTCTTTATCCTTTGCATTTTTGCCAGAGAGAACTGAGCTGCTTCTATTTCTGCAAACCTTCTGTTTGCAGCTGGTGACCAGGATTGCACATGGTATTTGAAATGCAGAGGACAACCAATTTAATGACACTAAAGATTTTTTCATATTATTCTTCCTTCCTGTACCAAAATAGAATAGCAAAATTTTCTACTATAGCTGCATGCCAAATGGAGGAGTTTATTGCACTCTTGACAATGCTCTCTAGGTCCTTTTCCTTTGATACAATTAATTTAGAACTTACTAAGGTGTAAAAATAGATTTTAAAAACCCCAACCTTGTAAATTACATTAATTTGTATATATCAACATGGAACTTAATCTGCCATCAGATTGATCATTCACCTAAGTTGTTTATTTTCTTCTGAAGTTTCTTATTACCCTCTCCAGATTTGATTAACCTGAATAATTTTGTGTCACCTGCAAATTTTATCACCTCAATGCTCATCCCTTTTTCCAGTTCATTAAAAAAATATATTAAACTATACCACTCCTGCTGCAGAATATCACAGACTTGATGTCAAATTCTACTGTGGTGAAAACAGAGAATTCATTTATTCCTCTTTTTTATAGCTCCTACTTGGATTGATCCATAACAAAAATTAAATTAAATATTTTTGACTGATACAGGAAGTTTGTTGGACATGAAATTTCTGGTTTTGTTTCCAGCTTTCTGACTGTTTAATATCCTCAAATTTCCTGAAGGTTTGAAAGGTTAGACTTAAATGAACAGACAGTTTACATTTATCTGTATTTTTATGACATATTCAATGAGTTCTAATAGATAAATGGGTAAAAGGATGCCCTGATATAGATGGAAAGCCAGAAAGACAATTTTTATTTACCAGATGAGGTTAATTTAGATGTAGAGCTCTTTGAGCTCAATATGAAGAATGGAAATATTTTTACACAAAGGAGTCCTTTTACAAGGAGTCTCTACCTCATTGCTGGATTATCTGCTGCATACAAAATACTGACAGAAAAATTCTTATGAAATTCTTATGAATCGAAAACCAGACAAACCAAACAACAGATGGGACTGGTTGAATCTTTGGTGAAGCTTTGAATTTCCAAACCACTGAACTAACTCCATTTGAAGACGGTCTTTCGAAACCTCTGCGATGCTTTGATACATTTATAAAATGTATACCGAGTGCCTCTTCTTTGTGCATAGATTTAGTCCAGTCATATATGTCCAGCAATAAATGCAAACTGTCAGAATTTCAAGACATCATCAACTGGATGCACTTCATGAAGAAGTGAGAGAGGGGATAAATCCACCATTGACTGATCTGACCTGTAACAACTCAGATCTTTGTCTCACTGTAGTTAAACCCCGAAGACATGATTTTGTGGGTGAGAATGTGGGAAATGCTTTAATAGGAACTAATGTCTCATTATTTTTTCCAGTAAATTAATAGAATGAAGTACTAATTAAATCATTAAACCCTTGTGCTCTTCTGTACAGCCTACCTTTTTTCATAATACAAATGATGACATTATTTCAACAATGGGACTTGAAATATAGTTTAAGAAATGTTTCTCCCATTGTTGCACATTAGACATGTTTTATGGCCTGTTAGTGTTTAGAGTTTGAAGAAGAGACTTCTCACTTCTTCCAAAGCAACAGAAGGGACATCTTGAAATTGAACAGGAAATGTTTATGACTTAGAGAAGCATGTGCTACCAGCACCAACTTTAAGAGGTGTCAGATATTTCTGGTGATGAAAATCTTTGTCTAAGGTGAAATGGGCTACATTCTGTTTCTTTTATTTCAAAGATGAGATGGATTTGAAAAACCTACCTGGCTCCTTGATGCAAGGACTCGCCACATGAGATAATCTCCAGCACATTACTATTGGCACGCAGATCTTTCACCCTTTTTTCTCCATGCATTACAGAAAATATTAAATCAGTTTGGTGTCCATAAAAACTTTTGATCCTAGGAACAGCCTAGGGTACTATCATTATCTTCAGGAGAACCATTTGTAGATCTTCAGTAGGTAGCACTAATTTAATTTCTTTGCTAGAGAAAAAGTGGCTGATTTTCTAGATCAATATTTGATTGAATATGTTTGAAATGTCAGCAGATAAAGGCCCCTTTTTCTGGCCCAAAGAGTTTTTGAACCACAGAGGTATACTGTTCTAGCTCCCCTGGGATCTGACTGCAAGGAGGTCTCAAAGATCTGTTAGAAACCTTCCCGCTGTTCCTTGTGTTCTTCCAGCAAGACTTTCTAAAGGTTGAGATGAGAAGAAAGAAGATCAAGAACCAGAATGTCTTTATATCCATTTTTTAATCTTTCCTGGTGCTTCTCTTAACTAAAAATAATCGTTTATAACACCAGTTTACAAAAAAACTCCTGTAATAGGATCATGTGAAAGAAAGAAAAAATTATTGCGGGCCAGGCCTTCAGATTTGCTTTAAGAAGATGCTCCAACAACTTTTGCAAGCCATTGACATTTGAAGGGCTTTTTCTCTTTCATGACACTAATTAAAGCTGAATATCAATGTATCATCATCTTGAAAGTGATCTGTTAAAGAGATTTCCTCAAGGCTGGCAAACCAGAGCAATGGACACATGTTTTAGAACTTCAGAAGAAAAGTTGCCCAGTTATGTTAAATAACTAGAGAAAAGCATGAAAGTGAAAAGATATTCTTAAACAATGATAAGAGATGCTGTTGGAAAAGTGGCGTGATGTGAGAGTCCATATATTCCATAGAAATTCATGCCAAATACACGCACACACAGAATTCCCCCCCTCAGCCCCACACAGAACAGAGCTCGTGTTCGTGCTGTGCAAATGATGAGGATTCTTTAAATCTTCAGGGCCTAGAGATACGTTTCTTAGAAAGAGACAATGAAATATTGTGGATGGAAACTTTTCATACACTGAGATAAGAGGTACATCCGAAGAGTAAACCTTATTGCCTATCTTGACTACATGTATAGCTTGATGCTACATGATTAACAGCATATGTGCTTCTGCATAATGAAATCCATTTATCTGAACATTAAAACATGATTTTTCCTGCATAATATATTACTTAGGGCTTTGATTTTATTTTTAAATAGGTATGTTTAACTTGCTAATAATGTACATGCACTTTGTTAATATAAAAATTAGGAAGAAAACTGTATTGAAGATAGTGAAAGCATGTGGTACCTGATCAGTCCTGATGATAGCAGTTTTTACTCATCTGCTGCAGAGTCTAATATCAGTTTTCTGCCAGCTTTATAAATATTATATCATTTGCAGGGATTCAAAGTCTCTGCTTTAAAAATGGCTTTTCAATTACTCACTATTTGAACAACATTGCATTCTACTTTATTTCACTGTGAAGTAAAACACATCCCTATAAGTCAAAACTGTGTAAGATAGAGCCATAGTTGATTTGTTTGTCATTTCAGTGACCCTGGCAAAGGATTTCAGTCTTTTAATTTCTTTTAGAAGCTGCAAAAATGCACCAACATATCTGTTAATCTCTTGGGAAATAAAGAAAAAAAAATCACTACCACTCTTATATCTACCCCGTAATTTAGAAAGGTCCCCTATGTATGCAGTACCTTGTATGTAAATAAATTGTTGGTTGCTCATTACTACATAAAAAAAAATAAATTAGCAGCTTTGCCACCCACTATTTTTGCATCACACCTAAATGAATAGATTATATCAAAAACACCTCATCCAGTTGCTGTACCAGGTTCTGCTAACCGAAACCATAAGCCTCCGACAGCGAAGTCAGATACCCAATAGTCTCTGCACGGATCAAGGTAAGCCAAACAAAATCTATGTTTTGTACCTGCTCCCAATACGTCTGGGAAGCACTGTTAATGAAAAATGAGGTTGATGTACCTATTGCACACTTTTGGATTATTGTTCACTACCATCAATCTGAAACCTAATGAAACAGAGACCACCTACAGTGGAGGGATATTGTGTCCATCTGACAAACTGCATCCAATTTACGAACTGATGGGATGGCATAAGCTGCCACTGGTCATATGATTTTCAGCTTCTGATTGGTCATACATTAAGCATTAGTAATGGGGCAATGCCATTTCCACTATCATTCTCTGGCAAGAGTGAAAGTATTACATAGTGCACCATAATTCTGTGATAATGATAGCATGCAATGTGCTGGTTTCTCCCCACTGCGGACACAAAAATTGTAGGAGACTTGGCTTCTCCAGACTGTCTTTATGGAATTAACAAAGAAATATGCTTGCCATGACATATATTGAACCTTTTCAGTGCCTTTCTGGGTAACTTTATGGGCACATGTGTTATGTATGTCACAACCAAACTCTGCAGGAAGAGATAAAATAGTGCACACATCACACAATGGGTATAAGCAATGGGCAACCCAGGCTCCAACCTGCACAGCGCACAGAGGTTTTTTCAAAGAAAAATGCTGACTCTCTAAATGGAAGACGCTTTAGTTTCTGCACCTGTTCTGCTCAGTATCTTGTTAGGCTGCTTCTACTTCTACTATATCTCATACTAATAGAGAGAAGCAAAACAGGGAGAAATTATGATGGATATTAGTTGATCCTCTTGTTATTGCTAGATGTGATTATTGCTTTTTCCTGCTTGGGCTCCCTCAGTGTACTCCTAACAGAGTGCAGCTTATTAAAAAGCTCTGCTGTTTAAGTTTTACTGGCATAATAACCAGCTCTCTCTTTATGGTTGTTCTGAAGTCGATTCAGTAGCCACCTGTCAGTTTGTGAAACAAATGTTAGATTTTCCTAATGACTATTAAGATTTTCCATGGATTTTTCTCCCATCGTATCTCTCTGAACTTGTCCAGCGCTGTGTTTGTGCTTGTGATTTATGCTTAGCAGGTGTTTGTTTGCTATGGGTTTCTAAATGTTGGCTTCCTACTGTAAGGAAAGAATGGGAAGGTGGGAATGGGTTTATTATATTCTGTATATTGTTCTACAACGACAAAATGGATTTCCAGCTGACACCCTATGTGCTGCCACGAATTAAGCCACAAAACCCTATCTGTATCAGCAATATACCAAGTAATGCAAGGGAATTCACAGTTAAGACTGAAGCTCCATTATTAACTCACTATATTGTGCCTGGATATTGCTGTACATATTGTTTGGTACATACCAGGATCACTGCAATAGGTAAACAAAAGCAGGTGAACTTAAAATACAATTCAGTCTTCCCTGTAAGATTGTTTTAACCAGACCTTTTGTCTTTTGCTCAATTTTGGAAACCTGAATTGTATCTTTTGCTGTTTCAGTTTTTCAATTTTAAAATGTCTTTGAGGCTACAAGACCCAGCACAAAATATCCTTAGTGATCCCTTGTGCAAAGGCATTAAATATTTTTAAAATTTTAAAAATTACATTATTCACATAATTATTTAGATCTGCAATGCTAAAAACATCATTGCAATTAGCTAGATTAGTGCAACCCAATTTTAAAATGCCTATTTCTTATTTGATACAGTGTACAAGCTCTTGCCAGAAATATTGCAGTTTTTTATTAATAGTTTTTGCCTCTAATTCTCATAGCCATTATTCACTTTAGAGAGGATAACTACTGCTGTGAAGTTGTAGACTGTTCAGTGTCATTGCCTGCACTGAGATTTTCAATCCTTTACATGTACAAGAATTACATGGATTGTACATGTACAATCCTTTACATGTGCAAGAATCCTATAGAAATCTTACCTTTCCTTGTGCTGTATCTGTAGAAATGGTGAAATCCTGAAGAAATCTTACCTTTCCTTGACCTGCATCTGTACAAGTGGTGGAAGCCTGGAGAAAACTTACCTTTCCTTAGTCCACAAAACCTTCTGAGGCTGCTCCTGTCACCTGTGGGATCATTATCCAAAGCCTCCCCCCCTTTTTTCTCTCTGCAGAAAAAAATGAATAGCCTTCACTGGGCTTTGGATTATTCTACATTTTAACACATCTTTCCCAGTGGGTTCACACATGCACAGTTCCCCTTTGTCCCCAAAGACAGGTCCTACTCAGCATATGAGTCATCATTTACTTGTGTCCTTCAGGGACCCCATTGCATTTTGGTCACCTTTTCCCCCCAAGTTAGGTCTTGTTTTTTTCCAGTGCTGCTGTCTGAGCATGATTTGGAGTTTTCTTTTATTGTCACATTCTCATCTTGACCCTCATGTTTACCCAAGTAGTCACTGGTGTGATCTGTAGTTGACTCTTAGGGTTGTATAAAATTTTGACCTTTTCCTGGTGACTTATGATGGCATTGCTGTGCCATAAAGGCAAAGAAAGTTATTGTTCAGCTTTTTGGAAAGAAATTGAACCAACCCAACAAAAATACTGAAAAAACCTGCAAGTACTTTAGTACTGTGGGCTGGTTTTCATTCACCTTAAAATCACAAATCTAAAGGTTTAAATCAGCATTTCACTTGAAATTAGAGACTTCTATAAAGAATGGAATCTTAAAAACAAACCAACACATTTCTTGGTGTTTGCAGGATTCTACCCAAAAAACCATAAAAAACCTTTTATCTGTCCTTTGCATGAATTTAGTTATTGGTCTTTATTCTTCAGCTATTCAGTGTGTTTGGAATTTACAATGTACACAATTTTATTTATCATATAACTTTCCTTCGGATCTTTGAGATATACACTAGAGCCAAGATTGGCTGTCATTTACCAACAAAAGGTTGTTATTTTTGTTGTTAAGTGTCTGTGTGCTGTTTTGACAATAACTCTTCTGTTTCCTTGTCTCCTCTGCTTAAACTTCATAGCATTTACAAGATAATTTAGAAGATCTTCTGAAGACTGCTGCCTATCAATATTTGTTAGCTCCATTTTGTAACTCTCATTTGAGAAAGGTGTCATTTGATTTATTTCTTTATTTGGATATTTACTACTCTATAATAAGAGTACCCAGTCAATGCTCTGGGCTCTACTGATAACCTTTTAAGCATGCACATATATAAATACAATTTCCAGTTGTCATAAGGTCCATCAGAGCCCAACAAAAAAATGGATATAACAAAAATAATTTGTCCCTACAGAGTGACTGATAGTTCCAGTGACCTCACTGGAACAGGAGCTGTACATCATTACCATAGAACCATCATGACATCACCAATCTCTTCCACCTGTATTCTTATATGATAGGGACAAAAAATGGGCTGAAGGTCATAAAACATGATTTTATAATGTGAGGGAAGGCACCTTGTAACAGTTATAAGAGAGATGCTTTAAATATCTGTAGGACAATCTAAGAGAAAAAATCTGGATGTGAGAAATCCTGATTACATCACTTTAATCATTAGTCTTTATCTGGTGCATCAGTTTTTGTGGATTTTTCCATAATTTTATTGGTTTTAAAAGGACACAGCCAAAGTTATAATAAGCCTAGTTTGCATTTAAAGAATACTGACACAAACTACCTGCCAGACAGAATCACACACACGTGTGGGGTTGTAAAATCTGAGTTCTGATATTGTACCAGTGCAATCCTTTTTATCCCACAAAGTCTGCAACAATGCTCTGTAGCTCTTGAGACAGGGACTTTTTTATATAGTGTTTGAATCACCTTCCTTTTAAATGCTGCTAACTGTGAAATTAGTGTTGTCCCTCAAAGTGCATGGAAATAATTGTCAGTAATTGAACACAGTTTGGGGGCTAATTATATAGAAATTGATATTAAAAGAATACTACAGGATTGGTTGAGTTTTGCAGTTCATATTTAGTTTTCAAATTACTAGAGTTGAAAGGCTGTGGTAAGAAACAATAAAAAATCCATTCAAAGCTGCTAAAGCAAATTAAGGTTTACTAGTCCTTTGAAAGACAAATGATCCAAGTGAGGTAATGCAGGGAGGATTGTAAAAATGTTCTTGAAATTTTCCATAGAATTAAAATATCAGGTGTTTAAGGATGATGTATGTTGAGCACAGGTAATTTCTGCAATTAGCTTCTGTTTAAATGGTTGGGGTTTCTGGTTTGGGTTGTCTCAAAAATGGAAGAAATGCCTTTTTGATGTGTATCAGCTCTAGAATTTTGCTGAGGGTCCATGCGAGTCAGAACATGCTGAGATGTGAGAGGAGCATAGGCTGTCATGGCCTTGATCCCTGCTTTTGAATGGGAGCAGGAAATTGGTTTTGGGGAGAACTTTTTCTAATTGAAAATCCACTTGTCCTAATCATAAAGTGTCATAAGTAAATGGGATCTTGACAAAAGTAGAGAATATGAACTTACCTTTGTTACTCGTGCTGGAAGGAATCTTGCAACCCTGAGAGCAGTTGAAGCACTCCCAAATTTACCTGGGAGGAGAACTGTAAAACAATAAGAGAAAAGAAAGAGAAATCATGTACACTGTTGCATGTCATAAACCTAGAGGATTCAAATCTATTGTATATTTCCCTGCAGCCAGAAATTGCTGGAAATTGCTGGGCAGTTAGGAAAAAAAGTCAAATAAACATTTATCTCCCCCCACAAATTTATTGGAGCAGTAATATTTCCTTTTTAAACTAGTAGCATAGAAAGATCACTGAGGGATATTTTAAACATACATGTGACAATGCAGAATGTTTAAGATGTGAATATCCTACTCAAGGAACATTCAGAAGACAGGCCTAAAACAATTTCATTCAGGGTTTGTTTTTTAATTGAGCCTTATAAGTATTGTAAGGAAGACAATACTCTTCGCTTATTTGTCTATTTTTCCATAAAAATGTCATTCCTTCTTTATAAAATCTAGAGAAAATTTGTAAGAATAATTGCCAATGTTTTTCTCTTAAAATAACTAGAAAAACACTATTACAACAAAATTTTAAATAAATACAGTCTAGATAAATATAAAACAAATATTCTCATAAAATATTTTTTAAAAATCTGCTACGTTTTGGGTTCCATGTAATTGTTTGGAGGGTGCATATCTTCCTATAAATTTTACAAGATTATTGTATCAAGTAATTTGGATATTACAAAAGCAGTGAATTGATAACACTGATAACAAAAAGAATTTCTAAACTGAAATAGCAAACTTTGGGAAAATAACTGAAATGCATGTCAGGAAAAAGAAATCAGTTTCCCTCAAATAAGACAAAATTCAAGACTAAACATTTAAAAAATATTCCAGAATCAAAACCTATGGAGAAAGACTGTGTAACACTTGTAATCTCTAAAGGATCATAAGTAAGGAATTCAGAAATAATTTATGGTATTAGAAGAAGCAATAGTTTTGCAAATTGTTTGAAATGCCACAGTGGTAAATATATGCAGAGAAACTAACAGCCACCCAATGCTCAGATACTAAACATGATTAATTTGTGAGCAATTAAAATGTTAAGGGGATGAAGCCAAAGTGTTCTTTCTTGGAGATGCCACTGGCTAAAGTTACGAGCAGTGGAAAGGGAAGCACACTTAGATATCACAGCCCACTGCAAATGCATATGATTAAACAAATTTATCTACCAAAATGGATGTACAAACCACAGCTAATGAGTCTGATGGAGGCTTTAATACATAGGGGTGCATTACATCTATATCACATTGCTATAGGACCCAGTGAGCTTCCTGAAGCAGCTCTGCCACATAAAACCCAATTAACTCTCAGAGTTTAATACAAACTGAACTTCTCCAGATGGCTCAATCATTTGGAGTTAATTCAGACACTTCTGCCTGGGTTAATAGTATGGTCACTGTGCTGGAACAACAAACAAACTTACAAGAGCTTTAGAGATGAGAAAGACAGGAATAAAGCAAACAACCTACAGTGGTTCCCTGGAACAGGAGGTGAAGGGATCACATTTAGACTCCCAAACACAAGAGAGCTTTCAGTTTGGCTATCATCCAAGGAGCCTGGCAAGTCTAACTCTATAAGGAATTTATTCCTTCAGCTCTTTTCAGAAGAGGTTTACAAGAATTAACATTTTTCTCAATTCCATCCTCATCTGATCTTTAGCAGTATCTTGTTGTAGACATTGAAGGGTATGGACAGCATGGAATCAAGTAATTACTACTCACCTGCTGAGCAGTGGGGAAGTTCAGCTCCCAAATCAGAATGTGGAATTTCTGTAGGGGAAAGATTAGAGTCAACAGAAATGCACTTTTTGTTCAGAGAAGTTTGGTTATACCGAAGGAAATAGTGGCAGAAAGCTAGACTTGACAAATGGATCTGAGTGTGTGCATGGAATACTTGAACATATTCATCCATGACTTCTTCTGGTTCAGCACTTCCTTCATGCAATACATAATGGCAGCAGGTTGAACAGCAGAAAGAAAATCTTTGGAATACAGGAGACACAATTCTGCAGGTACTGGAATGTCTTAAGAAAAAGCATCATTTGCAATCTCAACTATGGACTATTTGAATGTTTACTGACATTGCTTGTAACCCTAAAAAAATGGTACAGAATAGTCAAACTTATTTAAGAAAGTCTCTTGTATAATGCCTAAGAAATCAGGATTACTTAAAAAAAAACATCCCATATACAAAAGATGTTTTGATAAATTCTGCTGTCCTTGCTGAAAACTTATTTCATATTAACACCTCTGTTTTGAAAAATTGGGGATTTATTGTGCTTTTTCTCTCTATCACTACCACTGCCATTTTTGAACACATTAATTGAGATTTGAATGTTACATTCCTGGCAGGAATTTTTGCTGCTGGGAATGTTGCCTTCGCTTTAGCTGCTTTAGAAATATGAATCCAAGGTCAATATGAAAACAATTTTCCTTAAAAATAATCCTTCCTTACAAACAGCTCACACATATTTTTGAGTAGTACAACATAAGTCTAACATTGCACAATTTCACCAGAAAAATCTTTCAAGCTTTCAATAGCTTCAAGTCCATGTAGTTTGAAAAAGAAAACTTCAAAGACCACCCCTAAATCCTAGTCCTTCTACATGACTGCACTCTTTGCAAAGTTCCTCCCTATATTCTTTGTGATCTTTCATGATTTAATTAGGAAAATCTTTGTAAAACTTTTTTTTTTAATGTAGCAGTATAACATCTGCATTTTCAGCAGTATGCTGTTTAATCACATTGGGTTATAAAGTGAAATTCTTACTACTCAGTGTAATATCTTGGAGAACCATGTGTTTGGTCTTTTAGTGTCCCTGACTCATCATCTTATATTCTTTCATCAACATTTTAATAGCCACTCTTAAAAATGTAATTTGATGGATAATTCTCTGAACCTGTTTCAGTTTTGTTGTTTCTTTAAAAAGTTATGTCCCTGCACATGTTTTCTTTCTGTGATTACTGCACCTGAAACTAATTTCAAGCACTCAAAGACAGACTTAAGCCAGGGCCAGCATAAGCTCATAAGTTGATAGAGCTATGCCAGGTTTTGCTATTGATTCTGGTTCTCAGGTAGGACAATTTTGTCAGAATCGAATCTTTCACTTTTAGCCCCAACATGTGTGCTTATAGTATATATTTTATAATTATATATCTACTATGTGGTATGTAGTGTAATTTGGGTGTGAGCAACTGAATCCTTGTTTAACCCTGTGTTTAGTCCCTCTCTGATGTGTCCACAACTCTTGCAGTCAGCAGTTTCTGTCTCTGTTCCCTCTTAGTCGAAGCCTGTAAGTCTAAAAAGGGGAATATTTATTCCTTTATATTCAATTCACAAGTAGCTGTCACAGAAACCAGGATACTAGAGTGATTGTGAAAGCCCAGAAGAGTATCGCTGCCATATTTTTCCTTTGGCAGAGTTTGTCTTGTCTTTAAAGCTTTTTGCTTTTTTTTCCCCCCCACTGAGGAAATAAGGAAATTTAAACTACTCCACTGCATAAAGTTTAAAAAAAATACAACCAAACAAAAATGCCCTAAAATCAAAACCCTGAACTGAATAAAAATCTTTACGTTGTCTGTGATTGTTAAGGAAATTCCAGAAAGTTAAATAACTTGAAAAAACAGATAAAAGAAGGTATAAGTGCTAAATATCACCTAAAACTTGAAGACATACTTTGAGTTCTGATTTGGAAAATGACTGTGCAGTAGTGTGCGTTATGGAAGCCATATGTGCCTGCTCGGGTTTTTTAACCACATGCTGCAGAGTGGCCAAGAAATGAGTGTATTTTTTTCCTCTGTGTTTAAAGAAACCCAACTCAAAATGTATACAGGTTTCTACCAGTTATTTAATGATGCATCAGAAAACTACTATGTTTCTATAAGGGAATGAAAAAAAAATTTCTCTCCTTATTTTCAGGTGGTGCTGCTGAAATCCTCATGTCTTGCCATGCCCACCTTGTGCCTTCTTAAGCAAAATCTTTAAAGCACTTTGGTCCTTAAAGCAGTGTTGGACTGGATGTATGCTTTTGACCCACAAGGGATAATTATGAAGCCTTGTTCCAAAGGTGGAAGGACTCTGTATTGCAACTTATATTACTAGTTAATTCTTTAAAAAGTAATGATCAGAGCCATTGTCTGAACTCAATTTCATTACACATGAGCAAATCTGGAATAAAGTTACTGCAGTCAGGTTAAAGTCAATGAACTAGATCAGATTTATATTGGCTCGACCGAGATCATAAATTGGTCCTGTAATTGGACCTTTGGTTTTAAATAAAACATTTGCAATTGGCTGTTCTGCCCAGGGAACAGACAACTGTGTCTTGACAGAGTTCTGAACCTATTAGAATTAGTTGGGAGAGAGTGACTAGATGATGAACATCAACTTCCATAAAAAAGAGAGAAATAAAACTGCAAATAGAAAAGTGCTGAATTTGAAGTAGATTATCCTTAAACTTCCATCTACATTAGCAGAGCAGGAGGAAATGTGAATTTAAAGTAAAATATGTTGTGATGAGAGTGTGATATCCATGGCACTTCTTAAATTTTTTTTTAAAGCTGTAACTGAATTTAAAAGACTGACTGGACATTTACAGCTGGAGTACATTAGATGCATTTCAGCATTTTCCACTTGAGTTTAATCCAAAAGGAATTTGGTTCATGTGGTTCAATACCACATCATGATGTGAATCAAAGCACAGAACATGAGGAAAATCAGAGATTCACTTCAAAAGCACAATGCTGATCTGAACTAAAATGACTTGAAAATAAGAACTCCCAGGTACAGAGAGCTGTTTGTAGGCTTTGCTGAAGATTGTTTATACTCTAAGTGGACACTCACAAAAAATCCATGAGTGAATCCTCACTGTTCTTTAGAAGAAAACATGGCAAGAATGCCTGTGAATCAATTGCTTGAAACAAAAAGATAATTTTATCTTGTCAAGATCAAACTATCCTTTCTGGGTTTCACCCACCTAATAGAAGAATGGTACATAAAACACCTTCTAGTACTGAATTTCTCCTAAATGGAATTATTCAGAAAGTAACAAGGACATACTGAGATAATATTAACTCTCCTGCTGACCTTTAAGAGAGCACATAAATTGCAGGGTAGCTACTTTTAGCCCAAACCAGCTAACCTGGCAAGGTTAAGGGCTGCAATGCAGCTTTTGCTCCCTTTTACAGAACACCTTCCATGGTCAGTGCAGATGAAATCCCCAGTGTTGATGGCTCCATTACAGCCTTTCCTCAACTAGGTAGGTGTCTTACAGGTCAACTTGCAGAATTCCATGTGGCTTGATAGCAGAGCATCTTCAGGGCAAGGCAGGAGCTGAGGAATCCTTCAAACAGATAAGGCTTGATAGTGGGGATGGTCACTCAGTGCTAGACTGCCTTGCTGGTGCACCTGCAGCTGCCACCTCAGCTCTGGATTTGTGTTTCCAGAACTTTTCAGGAAAAGGCCATGTGATCTGCTTCAGTGTAGCTTTTCATGAAAGGGTTTCTGTCTGTCTGTCTATGGCCTGAGACAAGGGCACAAATCTGGGAGATAACTGTGCACTGCAGAGACACCCCAAAGGGAATTAGTTCTTTTGTTTAAGAATAAACTGACTGCTGCTTGGACATGTGGTTCCTTCAAGACAAAAAGGCAAGTAACTGGGTTACATTTAGAAAAATTATTTTAATGAACAGGAAAATGGCATTTAATCTTTTGGTGCATCCTGCATTTTATGAGCAAATTTCATGGGAAACTGTGTAAATGGAACATAATTATTTTTAAAATAGAATCCTTTGTTATTAGCTGCATAACTGTCGTGTGTACATAAAGCACCCTGCTGTACAGACAAAAGACTGGAAAAGTTTCCTGGAGAGTTACTGCTATTGAAAGAATAAAAATTGAAGCAGTGGGATGAACTTTTGGTTCACAGACTCAAATACTGAATGTTAAACCTGGCTGAGAGAAAATCACTTTATTCTGATAACCGGATTAGTTAGAACAAAAATAGAGAAAATTAAGAACTGAAGAGCAGAAAATTAAGGTGGAATGCAATTTAAAGAGTAAGTAGATGATGTAGGCTTTCATTTTCATCCCCCCTAGTGTCCAGCTAATTAAAATTACAATCAAAATGAAAGTCTAAACTTGTAAATATCTTTAGCTAATGATTTTGTCTTTTTAATCATCTTCACATTCAAAGACTTTATTTTATTCATTTAGAGCTTTACAATAAAATGAAATTGTTTTCCTCTAGTAAAATCCTTTTAATTTTCATTATCTGTTTCTTTTTACATCATACATTATGTATTTTCCTCTTTTCTTTCTAATTTCTGCACAGTATTCTCTACTCTTATGGTCTGTGCTCCTCTTAGGCATTAACTTAAGACTGTTATAAAGTTAAATGGTATAAAGTGCTATAATGTAAACTTCTTGCTTAGTGCAAAATCCCTGCAGTTGCATCTTGTGGCTCACAAAGTGATCTAGACAAATAGCAACTTTCTTCATAAGGTGCATCTACAATGAATTTTTAAGCCACTGATCACATAGTACTTATTGTTCTGTCTAGATTTAAAATTTTATCTCCTTTGTTTCTAAGATAAATAATGTATCTGCCCCAATTTATCAACTGCTATTTGTGGATAATGGCTGGGTTTTTTCTCTGACTCGTTAGGTCCTTTTTGGTTTTCATGCTTATTTCACTGCGATATTTTTAAAAGAACATATTTAGTTTTGCTTCAAAATTTGTTTCTATTAGGCCAGTTTTCTAAAGTGTGCTGAAGAAACCTTGAAACTGCTGCTTGGTGATACAGTTCTGTCTTAATGACTTCCCTCCTTTGGGATAATAGGAATTTCATTTTATTTTGCTAGAAAACATTGACTTAAAATGGGCACTAGGATTGTAACTTAGCCATAACAATGTACTTCAACACCATACAGATACATTTATTTTGTAAATTGGCTCATTTCAACCTCATGCAACCTTGCATGATCCAGCTATGCTGTAAAATGTGAGGATTCTGCACTGGATTCTGGGTGTCAGCCTGGATTCTGAGCTATGCTGGAGAGATGGGTTTGTATTTTGGGTATTGTAGTTAGAAAATCCCACAAAAAGGCAGTGCCAACACCCAGGTGAAACACCAGAAGTTCCAAATACTCAGATTAGGTAGCTGCTGATGGAGAGAAGTACAATGTGAATGCATCTAAAGGTGCTCGACCTTTACCTTTACAGGAAAGTGTTTCTCATCTCTAATGACTCTTTTGGATGCTTAAGCCATATCTCTACAGGAGATTCATGGGTGGGTTTGTAATTTTGAACCTACCTTTTTTACTTACCTGGGAAGATTTACACATCAGTCATCACTCTGGTATCTGAATTATCTTCACATAAAACCTATTAGGATCACAACAGACCCTAAAAACTATCATAAACTGCTTGACATGTTTTAGATGTTATAACACTTCTAGCTGGAAGAAAACATTTTCATTTGTTGATCTTTGCTTTGCTTTTCTTGGCCATTAAGAGGAAAGCATTTTAGTATTATACACTTTTTTTGCAAGATAATGATCAGTTTTATATCAGCGCACATATACTGAACTCTCCTGAAATAGTCCCATTTTACACTGGTAAAACAAGGCCAGATTTTGGCCCAGCATGTTTTGGAATCTCTAACAGCACACAGCCCCTGCTTCTGAAAGGCAACTTTCATCTGGCTGCCTGGAAGATCTCCAAGAGCTTGTGCTCTGCAAGGTTTGAAAGGGATTAACTGCATACTCTTGTGCCTTTAGAATCAATATAACATATGGATTGGCCTCATCTTCCTGAGCTGCCACTGACTGCAAAGGGAGTATTTGTACAATTGGGGAAGATGTAATTGGGCTTAAAGGCTCTGTGTTTTTTATGTGCAGAGTTAATTTATGTGAATGCATTAATGTTCATACATCAGTCATTTTGCTGGGTCATCTGCCAAAAAGAGTGCCAAGACTTTGCCTATATATACAAAGATGAACGTGAGCTTTGAGAGCCCTCTAGTCCCAAGACATTTTTAAAATAGCCAATGCTTACTTAATCATTTTATACTGTTAATAGATCAATCACTGCTCTTGGTTTGGATATGATAGTAAAGTTCTTTAAATACAGAAGAATAATTGCATTCAAACTCATCAGAACAGAGGTATTTGCTGCTTAGACACTACTGTGAACAGCTGCACTGCTTTGTACTGAGGTGTTGTGAGGGAGGTGTCCAGAGTCCCAGAGTTTGTGAGCTGTTAGCGATGAAAAATGTTTTTAAATAGCCAGAAATAAACGTAGAGTATAAGACAACTCTATGCAAATAGGAACACAGAATGGTTTGGGTTGGAAGGGACCTTAAATACCATCTAGTTCCAAAACCTGTCATGAATAGGCACCCCTTCCACTATCTCAGGTTGTTCTAAGCCTTGTCCAACCTGGTCTTGGACAATTCCAGGGGTGGGGCAGCCACAGTTTTCTGGGCAACCTGTGCCTGAGCCTCATTACCCTCACAGGGAATAATTTCTTTCTAACACCTCATCTAAACCTCCTCTGTCTCACGTTGAAGCCATTCTCCCTTTTCCTGTCACTCCAGGGATAAGCAAAGGAAGAAGTGTCTGTGGAAACTGTGCCACTAAGAGGTTGTGGCCTGGGAGGATGATGGTAGAAGGGGAAGCCTGGTGGTTCTCACCTATGTGCTCTTCCATTGTCTGATCTAACATCTTGCTTCCAAAAAGGTGGTGTGGCTCGTGGATGTGCCCTCCTGATGCTTTCTTCATGTCATCTCTAGTGCCTCTGTCACAGCTCCAGCAATCCAGGCCATTTTAAAAGGAATTTAAAAGAAAAACACATTAGCTCTTGGTCAGTGACCAAACTGGCCCATTGTACAAGGGCATTGCATGGGAACCAGAGCTGGCATGAGGGAGAAGAGGCTGCAGGGCCAGGAATGCCAGGAACAGGGGAAGGGGAGAGCACAAGGGTCCTTGATAGCAGCAGGGAGCCTTTCAGGGGGAGCAGCAGTCCAATAAAACCCTTTCCAGGTAACAGCCATGGTTTGCTGCTTTATTGACAGAAAACTTCTGAGAGTCCCAGAAATGGCTCTTGGTGAGTCTGAGGTGTGCTTTAAAACAGTGGAAAACAGAAGAGAGGAAAACTCCACTAGCTGAGGACAAGGCTGGAGTGTTGTTTCTTTTTTAGTTGTTTGTTGTTATTTTTGGGGTTTTTTTTGTCTAGTGCTTTAGTTAAGTTGCAGTGGTTTTCTATATGTACAACTTTGTAGCTTTTAGAAACAAGGAAGCAAATTTACCTTTATTTTAAAAGCCTACAACTACACAGTACTCAAAGTACTATTTTGGTATATTTAGTTATGAGTTCTAACATATCCTTTTTTACCCTTAGGAATTAATAAGGGCTGGAATTTTTAAACTGGGGTCTATAGTGCACTTTGGAGAGGCCTGGGAAGTTGTTCTCTCTTTTTTAGGTCTGCTTAAAAGATAAAGCCATGCTAAAAAAAAAAGAGTTGTTTGTAAAATTTATTAAATCCTGTTTATAACACCATATTGTGCGACTGCTAGGTAGATGAGGAATCACCTCAGGAGAGAGGTGCTGCTCTCTGAAACAGAGATGCTTTGTATCAAAAAATAATCTAAACTAGAAAAGTTTGAGAACACTTGATCGATGGCTTTTTGCTCTTAGTAACATTGACCTTCAGTGGCTTGAAATACTATTGTAATTTTTCAATTTACTATTCTAAAATCCAGATTTCATAAACATATTATTATCTTTCCATTATGATTACTTATTGCCTCCAAGGTCTACAATGCTTTCCTGTAACATCTAAATGGAAATGGGATTAGGATGAGATTCTGTCACTCAGGGGATTTGTGGGAAAAGGTGGGGATGTGCACAGAAAAGGTCATTTCTTGGGGGTGAGATGAATAAAATGACACTGAGTTATGAAAAGGGACAGCAATAACAGTATTAGCCATTTTGCATGGGTTTAAATGGATTGTTTTTTGTTGGAGACACTAATGCTGGAGAACAATGCACTGTTATTTTCTTGCCTTTCATAACATCCTTAAATAAATAAAAAAACCCAGCTCTTAAAAAATCCACATAATTTCAATGTGGTTCCATGTGCATTCTGACTGATGAATGCACTTTCTTTCTGACTGTTTGTGGGATGACTTAACTAACAAAATTTAGCCCAGAAATTGGTGCTTTCAAATGTTAGCTCTGTACACTGCTTGTTTTGCCACTGGAGCCATGATTTTATTGATGGCTTAACTGGCTGAATATGATATTTGAGTGGACAAGTAATTAATAACATACTCCATTATGATTCTTTGGGCAAGCAATAATTGTAATTAAATTGGTCTATGTGGCCTGTGGCTGAAAGATCAGATCAGTGCTCCCTTCCCTTGAGGAGCAGTGCTGTCCACCTTCTCACTGATCTTGTTTTTCAATTTTGCTGCTTTAAAAATGCTGGTCTGCATGCCAGCTGAAAGTAACATGATGCTTCAAGTAATTGCATTTTTTTTACAAAGTTTCAAAGTGTGCAGCATATGCAGTGTAAGATAATGATTAATGTTTTCTGGACTCCAGTAGTAGAATATTTTATGCTTCTGATCTTACAGTATTTTTATTTAGATGCATTTCTCTATAAATGCACTTGGCTAAAGGGACTTGACATTTTTTTAATGCCAGAGATTCAGATAAGCATGGCCAAAAAAAGAAGAAAAAAACCCCCTGCCTTCAGTTTTGCACTTGATGCAATTAAGAAATGATCAGTGGACCTGGTAAAGTACAGAGCTACTTCACAATTAAATAAGGTAATTTCTAGTGCCATGCATACTGAGAGCAAACAGCTCAAGAGCAGAAATGTTTTGGTCAAAATTAAATTAATAGATAACACGAGGGATACAAATTGCTATGAAACACTGGATTAACTGCTCGTGGTGAGCCATGCTGGGTAGTGAAATGCACAGGAACAGCTTCAGGGGAGCAAACTACACAAGGGCTGGACGCCGTGGTATTTAAACCTGATGGTGCATATGTTTAGAAAGTGTTTCTTGCCTTGGTAATGATCTTGTCCGAGCTTTTCTGGAGCAGAAAAGGGTGAGTAAAGCAACATTGTTACACAGAAACAAATCTTTCTTTCTCGGAGGCACTGATAGTTTGCTGGAAGTATGGAAATCACCAGTGACATATATAAAAGTTAAACACTGGTGAGAATACATTTTTAGTAGCACATATTCCTTACCATCATCTAATTAGGCAAAAATCAGTGTTTTCTTTCTTAAACATGCCTATTTGTGTGGAAATTGACTCTTGCATGATGCTCAGCCTCAGTGATGTGTGAAGTTTCAATGCCTTCCAAAACACCCCAAAAATGCAAAAAACCCCAAAGTTTTAAGTTTCTCTCCTCAGGCTTTCCCACATACTGTGGCTGCCATGTTCTGGCAGCAAGCCACCGAGAAAGGAGAGGAAGGTTTTTATCCCAGTACCTGTGTGAGAGGGCAGAAGAGCTATTATGGCCCTAAAAGTGTTATGGTAGGAAATGTTGACCACTAGAAAATAATGCGTAAATCGAATAACCTCTTGCCCTGGGTGGCACAAAAATCTCCATGACCCAGTCAGCTGACCCTTACTTAATATTAATGACCCTTACTATGACCCTTACATAATATTAATCCTTACTTAGCAGCTTACTCCTTACTTAATTCAGTCTCCTCAGGATGTGCTAAAGAGCGAAGAATCCCCGGCTCTGCTCTAGGGCAGCCGTGCTCCTTCAGCACTCTGGAAAAGAAGCTCCTCAAAGTAGCAGGAGCCCGTCCTTGCTGTGCGAGAAAACAGGGCTGCTCCTTGAGACTCTGGAAGCCGCGGGGGGCTCTCCCTCAGGGTTTCCCATCCTCGGGACATGCGTGCCTCCTCTGAGGGTTCTCATCCCTCAGCGCAGTGTGCTTCTCCCTTCAGGTGTTTGCTTCTCCACAGCTGCGCTCCCCTCAGTGGCACGAACGTCACCCCTCGAGTGCATTCCTCCCCTCAGGTGTGGTCCCCCCTCAGGTGAGCTTCCCCCTCCTCAGGTGTGCTCCCCTCAGCGACACAATCCTCACCTCAGGTGCGCTCCTCCCCTCAGTGACACGCTTGTCCCCTCAGGTGTGTTCCCCCCCTCAGGTATACTCAGCGACACAACCCTCACCTCAGGTGTGCTTTTCCCTCAGGTGTGCTCCCCCCTCAGAGGCGCTCCCCTCAGTGACACAACCCTCCTTTAAGGTGCTCTCCTCCCCTCAGTGACACGCCTGTCCCCTCAGGTGTGTTCCCCCCCTCAGGTGTACTCCCCTCAGCGACACAATCCTCACCTCAGGTGTGCTCCCCCTCAGGTGCGCTCCCCTCAGTGGCATCTAACCCCTCAGGTAGGCTGCCCCCTCCTCACCTGTACTCCCCTCAGCCACGCAACCCTCCTCTCAGGTGCACTCCTCTCATCAGTGACACGCTTGTCCCCTCAAGTGTGCTCCCTCCCTCAGGTGTACTTCCCTCAGCGACACAACCCTCACCTCAGGTGTATTTCCCCCTCAGGTGAGTTTCCCCTTCCTCAGGTGTACTCCCCTCAACCACACAATCTTCCTCTCAGGTGTGCTCCTCTCCTCTCAGGTGTGCTCCTCCCCTCAGTGACACGCTTGTCCCCTAAGGTGTGTTCGTCCCCTCAGGGGTACTCCTCTTAGCGGCACACCCTCACCTCAGGTGTGCTTCCCCCCTCAGGTGAGCTTCCCTCTCCTCAAGTGCACTCCCCTCAGCGACACAACCCTCACCTCAGGTGTGCTCCCCCTCAGGTGCGCTCCCCTCAGCGGCACCTCACCCCTCAGGTACGCTCCCCCCTCCTCAGGTGTGCTCCCTTCAGCGACACAACCCTCCTCTGGGGTGTACTCCCCCCTCAGGTGTGCTCCTCTCCTCGGGTGCTCTCCTCTTAGGTGCGCTCCTCCCCTCAGTGACATGCTCGTCCCCTCAGGTGCGCTCCCCTCAGCTTGGCGGGCCGCCCCTCACGCGCCCGCCCCTTGCCTTCCTTCCTCTCAGGCGCGTGCGCCGCCCGCGGGCAGGGGCGGGGCCTCGCGTTCGAACGGCGGCGGCGCCGGGCGGGAACATGGCCGGGCCGCGGGCTCTGCTCCGGCAATGCCCGCTGCTGCTGCCGCAGGACCGCCACGGCACCGCCTACGAGGGCTTTGTCACGGCCCAGGTACCGCGGCCCGGGCGCCGCTCGGCCGGCGGACCTTACTCTGAGGTGGAGGGAGGGTGCTTCCCTCTCTGCCGGGTCTTGGGAGGGAGACCGCTTCCCGCCGTGCCGCGCCTGGCTCTGAGGGGGAAGCGTTTCCCGCCCTGCCGGCTCTGAGGGGTTCAGCCTGCCGGGGTTCCTGACTGAGCCGCCGGCAATGTGAATTGGGGAGTGCCGTTTCCCGCCGCCGTCCCGCGGGTTTGCCCCGGGAATGGTTTCCTGCTGCCTTCTGGGCTGGGTTAGTTGTGCTGACAAAAGTGATTTTGGGGCAAGGCTGAATGTGCCCGCGTTCATGGCCTGTGGTAAAAGTTGACATAAATGACTGGTGATGGGTGTTTTCCTTTCATTTACTTTTGAGGCTTCAGCTGAAGCGGCTGCATCGTCCTTCGGGATGTGGAAAGCGCGGTGCAGGGGCAGAACAGCGCCTGAGGCAGCGTGAGGAGCCCGGCTTTGCCTGCACTGACCCTGTGCAGCTGTGGCTCCTTAAAATATCACGTACAAAGAGCTCTGAACGGGTGCATTTTAATTTAGAAATAGCGTGGGGCTTTACTCCTCTAAGTAGATGGCACAAGACGTGGGCTGTGTCCACTAGCATTGTTAAAAATGTAACTGACATTGAGATTGAAAGAAACGTCTGGAGGTCCTCTGCCTTAAGTGGTTGCTTTGGACCATTTGCAGCCGCGTTGTGAATATCTCCGACCAAGAGTGTGCAACCTCTTAGATGGCTTCTTCCAGTTTCTGATCCCCCCCTTAACTATTTAAGGGGTTTTTTTCCATTCCATTTAGATGAAATTTCCTGTATTTCTGTCGCCTATCTGTGTGTCACTCAGATCTGGCTGTACCTTCTGTAGTCATCCATGATCCCTCTTCTCCAGGCTAAATAGTCCAAGCTCCCTCAGGCTCTCCTGGCGTGAGAGATGCTTTGAGCTTTTGGTCACCCTCAGAGCTCCTCCCTGGATTAACTCCAGCATGTCCATGTCTTGCTTGTGCTGGGGACCCAGTACCCCAACTTCAAGGTGTCCTGAGCTGGGGTAGTATCTGGAATAAAAGTTTTAGGATAACTTATCTGCCCCCTTTGCTTTGAGGCTTCACTGACTTTATTTCACTTTTATTAAAGTAGAGGGAGAACCTCAATAAGGAATGAAAATACAAGTAGGGGGTATTTAGAAACTGCCTCATGTGGATTGCACTGACAAGAAAAAAAATTAAATTTATGTACTTGGGGCTGCTTTTGTTTACAGTTTGTAAAACTCTGCTGAAATGTGCTGTGGATCAGTGCCCAAGGTTCTTTTTAGTGTGTTTGCTTTTATGATAAGCATCTGTTTTGTCTTACTGGAGTTGGAGACAAACTTTCGTGTACAGTAGCATGTTTTGGATTAAATGATATGTTTTTGTCTTGTCCAGATTTGGATAAGGTTTATTTTTCTCTTGAAAGGTGTTATGTTTGCTTTATGAAATGTGATGTGCTGAAGACTTTTTACTGAATATTGTGAATTAAAGGTCAAGAGTACTTCAGCTTCAGAATTAAAATCAACATTATTTGTGCCTGTCACTCATACTGCTTTTTATCCTTAAGGAAAGAGATTCTGAATAATATTCCTGAAAGACAGAAAAGACAAATTTTCTTTCTTAGTAGCTGATCTGATGAGGAATCCTTCCCACAAGTGTCTAATATTTTTCTTTTCTGACCTTCCTATTAACTAAATACTTCTTTTCAAGGGTAGAAACTTCCACATCAGGATACTGCTACCAGTGGATTTGCAATTGAAAAATGCCAGGTAAGAGAATTTATGCTACTAATTTCTAAGTGTGATGTAACAAAGTTAATATTGATAAAAGCAATAATGGATATGAAAATGAGTTATTATTTTTTCCAATATCAGTGTTATTAATTAATTCTCTCTGGTTTCAGCTTAACCTTGCAACAAAATTGCACAGCATCAGTGGTAATAAATGCTGACAATAAGCATTGCCTATATCAAAATATTTAGTTGTTAATTAACATTGAAACATGTTGTAATTAATTGGTTGTATTTACATATATGAAGCAATGTACTTGGGAAAAATTATATTTTTTATATAATTTGTATTTATAGATAATTTCTATGTCACCATTTGGGAAACAGCTAATTCAGTGCAAAGTTGTAAATTTAAGCAATTATGTAAGCAATTTAAGCAATGATGGTTAACAGAGCTTTTTAACTTCATTTTCTGTTTGCTGTTTCTATTAATTGGTATGACCCAACTTTCTTTAGAAGCCCTGTTCTCATTTCTGTGTTTATCCCAGCAGTCTGTGGGAAGTGGGTGAAAGAGGCAAATCCATGTACATGGATGGGCTTTAACTTTGTATTCCACAGCTCTGCCTAGGCCAGCCCCAAACTGGGAGCAGATGTGGCATTCCATGGCTTTATTGCATTCTAGGCTGGGTAATTAAAACTGCATTACAGGTAACTTTGACATTTGCAGGTTATCACTTTTAAATATTAGTGTATTTTATGAAGTTACACTCGCTTGCAAGAATGATGTTGTTGTTTTCAGCACAGAGCAGGCTTTTGCAGGTTGATGCTTAATTTTTAATGGGCTTTAGCATGGTGACATTTGGAAGTTTTGAGTAACTTTGAACAGAGTTTTAAGTATTTTTTCCTTCCTTTGTTTTTCTCCAAGAAAAGCTGTTGTGTTTAGAAGGCTTTCTGCCTTTGAAAGATGATGTAGTGTGAGTTTGAAATGTGCACAAACTCTGTTTGTCCAGGATAGAGTGCAGCTGGCGGCTGAAGAGGATCCTGCACAGCTACCGGCACATTTTGAAGCAGGTATACAAGTTTAAAACCACTTATTTAATTATTATTATTATTATTAAATAGTCTTAAATCTTTGTTTATAATGATTCTGTGACATCTTGTGCTTGCACACCTATTCTAAAAGGGTTAAAGAATCTTCCTTTCACCCTAGAGCCAAGATTTATTTTTAAATGTCTGAGGATTCACAAGTAAATATAATGAGAAATGGATAGAATTTAGTAAATATTTATTTTTATTCAACCTTTACACTTCTTTATTTTGAGATCAGGCTAGAACAATTTTTAATAAATGACTTATGACATTTTACTGGAATTTTTCTTTAGTCTCTCAATTAGAACAGATTTTGTCTTTTTTAAAAATCTATTTACTTTTTTACAAGTTGTTCACAATGCAAAGGAGAGAATTCACGTTATTAATAGACTCAGTTCATTCTTGGGATCTAAATTGCATCTCAGTATCCAAAGGAAGCTTTGGAGTGAGGATGCAGCGTGTTTGGAGTCCCAAGGAATACTTTGTTTCCAAGGAGGAGCCTTTGCCACAGGTGCTGCTTGAGACACTGTATCTCAATAAATCCATAAATGAGTGCTGCCAGAGGATGTTTCATTCTCAGTTAAGTTTCCTGGAATTTCTCTTCTGTAATTTAAACATGTGGAATGCACTTGGTCTTTTTTTATGTTTGGTTTGACAATACCAGAAAAACAGTTGGGCTGAAGCACCAGAAGTTGCAGAAAATTAGCTAATCCTCTCTTTCCTCCAGCGGCTGCACAGCTGCCCAGACCTTGTCAGCTTTATGGTGGAGCTGAAAACTGTTTTGGTGAGTGGCAGAATATGTGTGTGGGACATGGGATGCTCTTAGAGCTTTGGGTTTCACTTTCAGTGTTTTATAGATTACTGTCCCATAGATATATAGCTCTTTTTTATTTATTTATTAAGAAGAGGTGATTTTGTATTTATGCTGTTCATGTAATAGCTGTATAAATATCCTTTAGGATTTAAGTGACTTTATTCTTTGGAAGTTGGAGTGCTATAAAAAATTTAAAACCCAGCAAGGAATCTCAGTGTAAGCCATCCTCTTTACAGCGATATTCTTGGAATTCCTGTTATTGTCTAGATGGTAAAGCAGGCCTGTAATTATACAATGGGCTATGAAGTCAGTGGATTGCTGAAGGTGCTTTCACCTGACTAACAATTTGACAAATAAATGCAGAAGCTTTTTTTTTTTCCCCTAATATTTCAGAGGCTGCTATTTATTCTTCTTCTAAAAGTCTTTCAGGTCTGGGGTTGAAGAGTAGCAAACCTTTAATCAACATGTAACTGGGAGTTCTTATCTATTAGTAAAACATTTTTCTGTGAGCATTCTTGCTGATGAATACTTCATCCAACCTACTTTACTTGAGGAATAAAACACAGGAAGTATTCTTCAAAACCACAGCAGAAATTCCTCCTGGCATTACACTGCTGCTCTGCTATGCTTGGAATAGACCTAAATAAGAATGTCTGTTTTGGAAAGCTTTATAATAGTTGTTCCAATCTATTTGCCTGCCTACACAAGCACTCAGAAAATGAGAATGCAGTCAAAGTATAGTTCATTCAAAATAGCAAAATAGTGGTTCTCAGTTACTGCAGAGAGTGAAAACACTGACAACAGTAAAGGAGACCTGGGCAAGAATTATTGTTAAACTTGTCTTAAAAATTATATTTTCATTTAAATTATTAATAACTTTAAATGTCATCAATGTATGTGTTCTGTAAGCATAATTTTAGCTCAAATGCACTTTCAAAGAACAAGTAGCACAACACAGCTGAAACACATGGTTAGGGCTTATTTTTCACAGTAACATTAACTTTTTGATAAAAAGTTCTTTTTGAAACATTACTGCATTCTTGAAGAGTGTCTGCACCAAAACTTACTCCAAGGGATCCTGTGTTGTTAAAACTGAGAAACTGATTTTGTTTTTTGATTGCTATATAAAGTATATACATATATATATATATATAAAATATGGGGAATATCATAGATGTTTTGTCTTTTGTGGCAGTGGAGCCCAGGAGACAGCTGTGGGCTTAATAGAACCTTCCTTTGAAACGTTCTTTCAGTCAAGATGCTTGACTTCAGATTTATTAGCTGAAAAAGAGGCACATTTGATATTTGCATCTGAAGACTCCGTTGTCAACATCTGTGGGGTTTTTTTAAATTGCAGATGTTTTCATTACCAGTATCTGAAGTAATTTACCAAACAGCTTCTTTGTCTGCTTTAGCTGGAGGCTATAACAAAACAAATGCAGTGTACAGTTAATTTTACATAAGCTTAATATTTCCAAATGAATTGCAAAAATCACATGGCTAAATAGATGCAAAAATATTGAAATTGCTCTTAATGATGTTTTTAATGTTCTTTTAAACAGGAAATTGCTTTAAAGAACACAGAAGACCTGCACATTCCAAGGCCTCCAGAATACTACTCCTGCCTTGTGAGAGATCTAGAAATACTGGGCTGGAATAGGTATGATTGTTTTAGTTCTTAACAAACATCATCTTTAGAATATCTGTTCCTCTTTTGTATTTGTGAGCTGAACACATCAAATGTACTTGTTCTGTTCATTTACCCTATTCAGAAACTGATTTTGCTTTGTTTTTAAATTAAAAACACCCAAAAAACCTGTATCAGCTCTAGGCATATTTTCTGTCTCAAATAACTGAGCTGAAAGGTGATACACTACTAAGAAATCATTTCTTATTTGACCTATAAACTACTGGTATATTAAACATATTTAATGTTAATATTTATAGTTCTCTTTTCCCTATTTTGTACAGCTGGTTGTGACTAACCCTATGGTTGATCATCATTTACCTTTATGCTTTCCTAAAAACATTTCATACTTTTTTTAGAATTAGCATAATAACTTTTAAAGAACCTGCTCTTTCAGCACAAGGGTCTTCTTAGAGGAGTTTATTATTTATTCCACAGAAAGTTAAATCTACCCAAAAAATTCATGAGTGGAGGGGAGAATATGAAAAGCTCTCAACCCAAAACTTTAACAGGTGTATCTTGTGCTAAATGAAATAAAGAAGCCTTAGGTGTAAGAATAGTTTTGAGTTTTCTCACCTGATTTCTATATAGATAAACAACATGTGATTAACACTAAGTGGGAATTTCGAGGCCCACTTTTATTTAAAGATTGAAAGCACCCTTGAGAAATCAGCTGAAGCTTTTGTCAGTGGTTGCCATTGCTAATATGAAATTGTGCCATACTCAAATTTCACAGAGTCGAGTCCGAGAATATTAGGTAAAATTTCCTAAACACATGAGAAGTAAATTTTCAATTGTGTTTGCTCTCCCAAAATGGATAAAAAACAAAACACCAGTGAAAAAAAAACAAACCCCAAAATCTTGAAGAAGGTTTGGGGAAATCAGTCCCTGATCAAGGGACTGTGCTGCACATAGGGAATCACATCAGGTTTGCTCTGGCTTGGAAGGAGAATAACCTGGACAGGCCATGTGGAGTCCATTAGCAAGTCACACCTTTGATTCCAGAGTGCTTTTAGCACTGAAGTGACTCTCTGAGGAAGCCTCTTAACTGAGGCTGGTTTTGAGTTGTAGGTGATGCTTTATTTGCATGGCAGTTAAGAACATCCTGCAATCATCTTTCAGCAGAGCTGTCTGTGTTTGGTGCTGCCAGCGAGGAGCAATCACTGCTCACACCTTGAGCTTTAGTTAAGGATTTTTCTTAGGAAAAACCCTTGCTTGTTGTGTACCCCAGATTTACTCATTCCTAGCAAGTTTTTGGTCATGCTGGGAGCTGACTGCACCCAAATCTAACTGAGAAAAAAAAAGTTGAAAGATTTGAACTGGGGAGAGAGAGATACTACTGCAGGAGTAAAGTTACAGGAAAGGCTCTTCTAATACTTCCCCTTATTCAAGCTGGTTGAGCCAGTGGGAGTGGAAGGCAAATTATCAACTATAAAAAACCTCTTATAACCCTCATGGGGATTCAAAAATGTTGCCAGTATCTCTGAAGTCCATGTTGTCTCAAAGCTCTTATGTCTGATACTTTCCCATTTATTTCATACAAAGTATCTTCTTCTCTTGCCTTCTCCATTTCCAGGGAATCCTGCCTGCTCCTGTGCTCTCAGTCATTTGTGTGTTATGCTTGTTATGCTGGACTTCAGAGATTTACCTAAGGCTTTCCATCTTTATGCTAATTCTTTTTATTCCTTTTTTAATTTTTTTTCTGTGATAAAATGACAGAGCCTACAGAGGAACAAAAGTCTGTATAAGTGAAATGTTACCTATGTACGCAAATCTTTATATGGTTATACAAAAAGTGTGACTTTAAACTAAAAGAATCCATCCTTATCTTATAAATCGAGATTGAAGTGGTCCAAACAAGATGATTGTCAGAACAGGTAAAATCCCAGACACCTTGGTATCATCCCATTAATTTTAATTTAATAATTTCATTTTTGTTTTCCTTTGCTGTGGCTCTTTGCAGTGTTTTGCTGTGGACACTGCTGCATTTTTCACTGCAGTATCCATGCTGGGCCTTAGCTGCTGCTTTAGGAATCCCCCAGCCCAGGAAGCAGCAGATGGAGGGGTGCTATAGAGGTGGTTTCTCATCTTTATAGGACTCTGATACACTTTTAGGTAAAGTTGGAACAAAGCAGGAGTAATGATGATTTTCCCCCCAGTTCAAGGAAGAATCCTCTAATTTTTTCCAAGTATATCAAGTTTAACTGGCTCCAGTTGAATTACATTTTATCAAGACTTGTCTTTTCATTCAGCTGTTGTGGAGAAATGCTCCCAGAAATCTGCAGGTCTCTTTAATATTGCATTAATCAGCATTAAACATGAAATAATCTCTCTCTCCCTTCTTATTACCGCTACTGTTTTTTCCATGAGTGTTTTTCAGTTCCCTCCTATTGAGGCTATTTCATTTTTGTAGACAATTTTCTTCTTTTCACTTCCTTCCCAGGGGTGTACAACCCTTTAGGGTACATCTGCTTTTTCTTCCACAGGCCTCTACAACTCTGTTGCCAGCTTCACTTGCGAGAACCACATGATTTTTCTAGTATGTGGTGGTTTAAAAAAATAAATGTTGTTTAGGCCAGCAAGCAGATGCTCCCTCTGAACTCTGTTAGGCCTTTCCATCAGTCTGGGTGATAAGCTGGGCAATTACCTTGGACTGCTTTTTATCTTTACGCAGGAATGACATAGTAAAAATGCCAAAATATCCACATGCCCAGTTTACTGGTAAATATATGGGGAGGTTTAAACCTTTTTGGCAATTGTTGATGCTACTAAGCAGAATCCACCTGTAGAGAACAATGTATTTTACAATTGTATCCATCTTCATTGTGGTGGGAGACATGAACCAGTGACATCTTAAGCAAAGAGTCAGAAGTTTTAAAACTTCTTTTTCACATTTAGTATATACTTTCTTCTTGCTAGGGTGCATGAATACAGTGTAAAACTGTCATGAAATGAAGGCAAATCATCATAAATAACTCATTTTGTACCTGTTCTGGTACTATTTTCTGCAGAAAATCAATTTTGGAATATGAACCAATATGCACTGAATTTCCCACAATAATAGCATTGATAATAAAAGAGAACTTCATTGAAGAGAAAAGCAAATCAAGAGCATAAAAGTCTGGTAGAGTAAGAAACTGCAGAAATGGATCAAAGATTTGACAGGAAGTTTAATGTGTACATAAGCAGAGGCTGACAGGAACACGCTGTGTGTGTCAAAGGTTCCGCTGATGGAAAATGCAACCCGGTGCTCACTGACCACAGCGTGAGCCCTGACACACTCTGTAAATAACCCTGAGATATATGGCTGCATTAAGCACCAGCCTGGTGTATTAACAGCAGTAAATCTGCAGCAGCAGAAATGCTTGGCATACAGGGCTCCTTCTGATTAATATTTGTAACAGACTAATCAGGGTATTGCAAACTGCAGGGCTCTCAGAGTTTTCTTCTCTCTTCCAGAGTGGCCTATGTGGACACTGGGCTGAGCACAGTCAAGTTAAAAGCTGAAGACTCTTGTGGTCGGCAGCATCTCATCACTCTCAAGTTAAATGCAAAGGTAAATTGATGTGGGACAAGATATCTTGAGGCTTCCTTGCAATATATTGATTTTTCTTAATTCATTAGGATTTTAGAGGGTTAGTGTGCTTGCTGGTGTGTCTGTTCTGCAAGGTAATAGGTCAGTTAATTTTTTTTTTCTTGAGTTTTCAGACTAGCTATATTTAAAATTAATATTGGATTATGGTTATCTGTAAGATGCATCTGTGCATCACATGAAAAACACTTTGATATTGTACTCATTTTACTGGATTACTGACAAAGCCATCTGGGAGACTTTCCTTCATTATCACTCCATCCAGAGACTGTGCACAGAACAAGAATTAGAGGATGTTGGGTTGGTTATTAACAAGTCTTGCTGTTAAAGTCAGAGATGTAAAGATTTATGAAAAACTGAAGTCAGTCAGAAAAATTATTTCTTTTTAGTCTAAATAAATGTCTCATTTTGACAGTACTTGCAAATCAAACCCATGGCATTTGCAGAAAGAGAAAAAATTTAATTCTTCCTGGTACTTATCACTGAACTCAAATTACAACATTTCTTCATAGAATGTCTCATTTCAAGGCATAAATCTCCCACCAGAGACTGTGAATATTCAGGCTGTGTGGTGACAATTGCCTGGCAATAATTGTCTTCAGAAAATCAGTCCAGGGGAAAAAGGGATCTAAAAGTGTCTGGATGTTGTTGTTTGGAACTACCTGTGATCCATCAGCTCAAGTTATAATCTTGAAAGCACGAGGAAGGGACATGGTATTGTAGGATGAGATCCCACCTTCACAGGCCTCCTGTATTCCTTTACAAACCAGGAGGTTTTTTAAAATTTTTTTAGTCTTGCCTAACATGAACAAGCTTTACCTTTGTAGGGGAAAAATACTGTTTGGGAATGAGTGTTGCTCCAGTGGATTTTTAGAAAGAGTAGAACTGTCCTACATGCAGAGAGTAATGACTGCATAATTAATTTGCTAGTCAGTCCATTATTAAATACACCGAAGGAAGTGCAATTATGGGCTATTTAATGTGCAAGGAGAGGAACCAGGTTGTGTTGTTTATAAGGGATAAATATGCTTTGTGTGACACTAGAAATTTGGTGCAACCTGTTGCCCTAAGGCTTTTTTGCTCTTAGGACAACAGAAGTGAAATATTTTAACTATTTGAAAGTATAAAAATGCAGAACAAATTACAGTGAAACATTCATTTTTCCCAAGCAGCTGCCATGGTCACACTGACACTGGTGCATTGGCTGATTCTGTTCAGCATTAACTTAGCAGTGTCCTGAGGGAATGGAGATTCCCAGTTTCTGTCCTTGTGCAAACTTGTGGGGTTTTTTGATAGTAATAAAATAGCTGAATATTCCTCATTTGATAGTAATAAAATTGCTGAATACTCATAGCAGAAAAAACATCATCTAACAATTAAAGATATATGTAACAAAAAGATTAGATTATCCGACTTATCTGTTTTAATAAGTAATCATCCTTTTTCTTTTTGTTTTTATTTTTTTCATTTTGTTTTCAAGTATTTTTCATGATGAAGGATCAATTTCTTGTCCTTTGTAAACCATGTCTGGCATTTAAACTTGCCAGACAAAATTTGTGTGTGAAATGCTGTTCTGGTGACCTGGGGATTTGATTTGCCTTCATACACACAGACACTGCATTTGAGGAGACTTGGCTGAAGTCTTTTTTGGGAAGGCATTTCTTTTGATAAGATGCTTTAATAAAAGTGTGTTTATTTCTGTTATGCTGTTTCTTTGATTAAGATCTGTGCAGGAGCATTTCAGACCCCAAGGCTTCAAACAGGCCACTGGAAGGATTTGCCTGATGTGTAGTAATTAAGACACTTTGGTAATTATCTGAATGATCTGGCAAGGGCTATGAAAATGCTTTCTCTAGATAAAGTTAGCTGCATGCTCAGAAAACCAATTTAAATATTGTATTTAATAGTTACTTAAATTTGCCTAAGAAAAATAGGATAACTTCTGACACACACATTTGATTGTAACTGTAATAAGCTAAGATGTCATGGAGTTATCAAACATTTTATAGCTTCTTTTTTTTAATACAGTCTTTTAAAAATTTTTCTTATTGTTGTCTCTTAATTTGGATCAAGTTTTGTTTTATTTATTTTGGTCTATGTTCACTCATTTCTTTCTTAAGAGTTGAGTACTCTGCATTACTTTCAGTTTTAAAAAACAAAATGTTACTATTCAGAACAAATAGTTCAGCTTAAATGAAAATTAGTTCTTAACTCATGGAAGGGGTGTTTGATTTTTAAACTTTGGTTTCTAATATGTATAATTGAGGAGAAATTTTAAAAAAATATTTCATGCTTTGTTTCCTAAGGTTTCTTTAATGTTCCTTTGTGACCACTGAACACAGAAAATTGGGATTCTCCTGCCTTTACTAAATACTGATAAATAAAACATTTACATGTAGCTTTCTTCTTTAAATGATAATTAACATTCATAATTATTCCTGAAAATTCTTTACATACTGTTTCCTCTCAGAGCCAAGTTCTCAAGATGCTTGAAGTGCTCATATTTTGTTATCAAATTTGGCAGCTGAGTATCAGTCTGACTTTAAATCACTAAGAGAAAAAAATCCCAAACTGTTTTTTCCTTCCCTCCCTCAGTATCCCACAGAACCACCAGATTGCCTTGTGGATTTTCCTGTTCCATTTGCTGTTTCCTGGATGCCACAGGTAACTGCTGGACTAGGCAGCTTTTTTAAATAAAATACATATGCAATGGAGGGGTGGTAACAAAGGGTTGGCTTTGGTTTTTAACTCCAGCTTTTCTCCCTGCGTGCATTTTATTTCTGTACATGCTCATAAAAATGTAATAGCACTGAATTCCATATTCCTTATCACAGTACCTTAAATATCTTCCTTGCCATGAGATTTATCTTGCATGTTGTATGTACTGGTTGGGTTTTTTTTTTTTTTTTAAGCTGTTCATGTGACAAACATTTCTCCAGGAATTATGGTGGGAAAGTGCAAAGAAAGTGAAATGTAGAAAAAATTATTGTTTCTAGAAAAGAAACACCCTCTAAAGCTGACAGACATTGAAAAGAGGAGTTGGTTGTCCTATAGAGTTTTCCCCAGTTTGTTATCCTATAGAGCTTTCATAACTTAATAAAACTTTTCCAGTTATAATCAATCTAGGAAAGTATTTAATGAAATTCTAATTTCTTAGTTTAACTGATATTGCTGCTATGAAGAACTACACTGTCTTTTGTGGGTGTTTCACATTATTTCATGTACCTTTCTTCCTGAATAGTGCATGTGTGCTTTACTAAATGAATTTAAATGTCACTGCTCAGATACAAGCTAATTTGAATATGGAAAATAATTCATATTTCATTAAATTGAGAAAATAGTTTTTACATAAATGATTGCACCTGTAATTTTAACTCTCACAAGGGTTTCTACCCAGCAATAAATAACAACTTACATGGGGAACATGGCTGGGAGGTTGCAGCAGGATGAATTTAAGCTGGGCATATAATTTTTCTGCAGAACTCAAGGTTCTGTGTGTTACCTCAGGCCCACTAATATTGAGAGGAAACAACTGCAAAGATCAACCACTGCAAATGAAAAATGTATTTATTTATGTAAGTTTAGGTTTTGATTGTCTGATATGGTTTGGAGCAATTTAAATAAATGTTTTTCCCTTGAATTTTACTGGAGTCCCTACACTCTGGCCAGGATTTCAAGTGCTGTTTTTAACCTCAAACTTAATACATATTTTGAACAGTGTTTTATTAATTTACAGCCTTGCAATTTATGTTGCCTCAAATTAACAACATTTTGAACATCCCTGACAGTGACTCCTTCTCTGTGTTTACTGTTAGTAATTTTAAAGATGGACTTGTGTTTTAATAAAATGTTCTGGAAAAACCTGACATGGAGCAGCCTTTGACAAGTTAAAAATGGGGGTGGATATACTGATACTGGCACTACAGCCAAGGAAAAATCCTCTCTTAAAAATACAACACTCTGATGCTTAAAATCTTCTTCCAGTTAGAATTACCTGGGGACTATTTGAGAACATGAACAAAAGGTGTTTGTGTGTAAGGGAAGAGCCTGTTCTGAAATCATGAAATAATTCCAGCTGCAGAGAGCCTGCTCTAATCCTGAACCAAATACCAGCAGACAGAAATGCTTCAGCTGTACAGCAGCTTTTGCAAATTGACCTTTTGTGTGGGGGTGACAGGAACCCAACACTTGGGGGGACAAATGGCTTTGGTAATTGTGTAAATTGTGTTTATTTTCCAAATGTGTGGGAATCACTGTGGCGAGCAGCCCTCACACCGTGATAAAGTATGGGTTAAGCTTAGATAATGCTGCAACACCACTGGCAGCAGAATTCAGCAGGTACTCAAGTGCATGAAAATTTTGGTTCCTAAAAGGGAAAAAGAACAGGCTACACCTCTTCTCTAGTGAAATAGCGTGGTGTTTTGGTACCAATTGGTCTTAAACTTTTAATATTGCGCCTTTAAAGGATAAATTGACAAGGCTTAACTAAATTGGTGCAATGGCACCATTAGAATATAAACTCCTATGAAAGAAAATATAAATAGATTGCAGGTAATTGATTTTTCTTTCCCACCCCTTGTGTGTGCTGCTGCCTATTTCAGGCTCATGGATTTTAAACTTGAGGGGTTGTTGGGTTTTTTTTTTTTTCCTTCTTTTTTTTTTCCCCTTCCGTATAATAATAGACATGGCTTTATGGCATCCATATTAAAAATGGGTAATTTTCCTTATGGTCCCTGTCTTCCTGCTGGGTTGATAATGTTTTGATGTATTTTTCTTTTGCTCTGATGAGAGGTCTGCTGCTGCTGCTCTGACATATTCATTTGGATGAATAATTATAACTTGCACAATGTCAAGCTGAAGATGGTGGGGTTTTGTGCGTCATGACAAGCCCAGTAGCCAGTGCAGGTGTCTCACAGCATGAGCAGCAACAGCCAGTGGATTCTGGCTCAGAGGAGACGTTTTAGAGTAGTAAGAAATCAGCACCAAGGGCAATGCTGCTGCTGCTGCTCCTGCTCTAAGTGCCAAATAAATGCAGAGTGCTTCTCAATGACAAGTGCAAGAACATCTACTTATTTCTGTTATAGCCTTTTTCTAAAGAAGCAGATAAATGTGCTGTCTCCAGTTTTAGCACACGCTGGAAGTGCAGTTCTGCAGAATCAGGGTGTCTCCTGTCAGGGTGAGGTTTCCAGACTGACCACTGCCCACCTGGCTGGCTACATGAAGGTCATGGGAGTGGAAATTAATGACTAATGAGGTCGTGCAGCAGCCAGCAAGGAAACAGGAATGCAAGGTGCAGAAGGTGGACTGCTGGGAATGAGATTATTCTTGGGTTATTTAGATGAAAACACAATAAAAAGCATCGTAATTGTGCTTTTTCTTGGCAAAGGAACTTCACAGGCACCAGCTGTAAATGCAGAAAATGGAGATGGTTGACAAGACACTATAAAGATTTCAGGCTTGTGTCTTGGCTTGATTTCTGTTAAGGAGAGGGGAAATTGTTAAACTGCTGTTGATGAGGAACTGTTTCCAAACAAATCTACAGAATCATAAATTCTTTAGGTGATCCCTTTTCCATTTAATGACTGTTTGCTTTATTAAATTGTATTTTATTTATTAATTCATGAAGGGCAAGAAGGTAATGGTACCTATAGTTTAGGCTATTCCACCTTTCTTATTAGGGGGCTTTGCAGTTGTTTTAATTTTGGATAAGCAAATTTTCTGTTAGGAAGAATTTTAGCCAAAAAATATCAAAATAAAGATTACATTTTTATCTGTTTTTGAAAAATAAATTGCAATCAGTTGTTCTGTATTTATCTTAATTGGAACTTTTTTTACTACCATTTGATCACTATTTAGTTCATCCAGGATTTGGAGCAGATGCTTGAAATTTGGCAGAACAGCCATATAGGTTACAGCACTTCTTAGAAGTTCCTGAAAGGCTTCATTGGTTTTTTGGCAGGCACAGACTCGAGATTTTGTCTTTATTCTTCCCAGCCTCTGTGGCTCTAGAAATTAGAACCAAGATTAGAGTGAGATTTTTTTCCCATTTTTTCTTATTCCTTTGATTGGAGGGAATGGTGTATGGGCAGTAAGGGTGGGCTTGGGAGAATGTTTGAATTGAAAGAAGAAAGGAATTGGCATGAAGAGGTCCTGGTGATGAGGGGGAGATGAGAGTGCAGAGGACAGAAATGGAAATAAAGAGGTTGAGAAACCTCATGATCCTTTCCTGGTGAAAGAGAAGGTGTGTTCCCCTTGGAGGTTCAGAGTATCTGATTTTCCCTGGACAAAGTCTGTGGTGGGAATGGATGTGGGATCCGTGGATCTGATAACAGAGGTGACATTGGGGTCACAGTTCCTGGGACCCACCAAAGCCAGGGTGGTTATGGAGGATGGAGGAACCAGTTTGGCTTTGTGAGAGTGAGCAGCACTGACAGCCTGAATGAGGAATGTCTTGTTTTCCAAGGAATTTTGACATATTTCACACAAATTCTAATTCATTTGTACAAGGGGGGCCAGGGAACAGAGTTGTGCTGTTTGACATTATTAACAATGGTCTTGGTGTAATTTAGACCAAAGAAAAGTGTGATCTCAGGCTGTTCTAAAAGTGCTGGGCAGCGACCAAAAATTAGTTGGTAATCAAATAAAAAGGAATCTTGGAGTTTTCATGGTTTGCATGACAAGCAGGTGATGTATTTAAATAGCTATAGATGCATTTACGTATAGAGCAGGAGACAGCTGGCAACATCAGTGAAGCATGCAAATAAGATCAAATGAACAGTGTAGAAAAAAAAAGAAAAAGATTTAACTACCTTTTTAAGGAACATCATTGAAAAATTACAATTAGTATTAAAATTAATTGGATTTTAAAACTTATCTGTGGGTTATAATCCCTTGATGTTTCTTTTTTCTAGTGAAACCCTTTGAATTCCCGGAAGATAAAGATAAAAATGATTATTAGAGGATTTATCTGTATGTGATACAGAAAAATGTAAAAAATCAAAATGGAAAGCAACTGTTGCAAGTACCAGAAAATTATGCTATTAATTTAAGTGTCATCAGAGCACAAAAGATCACATTTCAGGACTGTGTGAAAATTATTAAAATACTGGAAATAATAGTACTTAAGATGAAGATACTATACTCTAAGATGTGGTTAAGTGACTGACACTATTATATCACTTCAGGTATTATAAAAGTAACAAAATGCTTTTAAAGATAATAAGCGTTACATTTTGAGATTGGCAGAATTCACACTTCTCTGCTTAGGTGCTTTCCTACTTTAATATAATTTAACAACAGCAGGAAAAAATGTAGCATTTTATTTCCAAGCTACACCGTTTCTTTCTAAAATACACATGCACAAAATATAAAAAGTTATTATGTGGAAAAATTCTATTTCTTCATCTGAGAACACTCAGATAATTTGCTGCTCTTTGTCCAGGTGAGAAAGGAAGAATATAATCACTACAGATTAAAGGAAACCATTCCTTCTGTATTTTGTTTAATTCATAGAAAAATACCTGTCTGAGAAAATAATGTTTAATTTGCTTTTTCTTTTGAACCTCAAAATATTTGAAATCTGTCCCTCAATGGGCATTTGCATCTGCAAAGGATTCTCTTGACCACGAAGTGTTTTCTCTTCTTGCAGAAGTCTTTTCCTGGGGAAATGGTGACTTCTTTTTGCCCACTGATAATTTCAAAAGATTTCTTTAGCATTGCTATCCTATGTATTGTCCTGTCTAATGAAAGATATTTCTGATTCCATGTAATCCACTCTCAAATATTGAAATCCCCCACGTGTAATCCTCTGCTTATTAGATGGTTTCTCCTTTTTGTGCCTTATTTACAGGGTTTGAAAGCTGATCTTAAGCACCTGTTTTTATACTGCTTCATTTTGAGATAATGATCAGGTTGTTAGGTAATATTCCATGTTTAATGCTATCGTGATACACTGGGACACACACATGGATTTCAACACTCCTTAAATGAATAAATTGGTTTTAAAATATACTCTCAGGCTGCTGGTGGAAACTCAATGAAATCTGTTTAAATTTCTGGTTTTCTTAGAACTCCTTAATAGACATTTACAACCAGTTCCTGGCAGCACTGGAGTCGCTGAAGGAATTCTGGGATGCCCTTGATGAAATCGATGGGAAGACGTGGGTGCTGGAGCCAGAAAATCCCACAAGGAGCGCTACAAGCAGGAGAATTGCAATAGGTAGGAAAAGATTTAAAAGGATACAGTGGATTTGAGAAGTAAAACTCAGGGAGCTGGTTTGTTTTGCTTGTCTTATCAGATGGTGCTTCTTTGGGTTTGGGAAAGGAAAAGCAGCACTTAAAACCAAAGTTAGAACTTTTCTTTTGCATATTAAAAAAAATAATTTTCCGTAACAGAATGCTGATCCTGTTTGGGAAATTCATTACAACTTTCTGGTGTCAGATAAATGAAAATTTCTGCAGGAAAACTTTGTGTATTTGTGAATTAAGAACATGGAACTGTCAAGCTGAGCACTTACATGTTAACCTCAGAAAAATCAGTATTTGTAAAAAAACAGCTTAGGCGAAGCCCTTACCTCAATCACAAATTCCAGAGTTTTAAACTTTAGATTCATCCTGTCCTGGAGTGGAAGGAATATTAGAGTGCAGCCCAAGGGGAAAAAGGGGGTTAAAGGAGGAAAGAACAGAAATAAAAAGAAATGTGGCTTCCCTGTCAAGAACTCAGTTGTAAAATGTACTTCAGTTTATATGCTGATGTCTGGCATTTTAAGGTCTTAACATACATAGGATAAGGAATTTTATAATTATACTAAATCCACATCGCCAATAGCAAATTGAAATGTGAGAATACAGAGTGGACCCATGTTGTCCCTGACAGCTGTAGAGGGAGGGAGGAAGGAGCTGGAGGGAAGGACAGGAAAAGTTCAGCAAGTGGCTGGAATGGTGTGGGTCAGGCACCACTTTGTGTGCAATCAGAGGGGCTTTGTCCTGGTCCTGCTGCCCTTTGCCACAGGCCAAGGAAAAGGGAAGAAAAGCCTCAAAAAGTGCCTTGGAGCAGCTGAGCAGAGGAGGGACAGGGCTTTGAGCCTTTTGTTATCAGGCACAGAGAACCTTCAGCTACCACTGAACTTTGATTTCATTCATTCCCACCTCTTCCAGGATGAGAGCTTAACACAGCTTTAATTACAGAAAAGGTTGGGTTTTACCTGGCCTTGTTCAGAGAAGACTCTGCTGTGATGTTTTGGAGCTGCTTCCCTCTGAGGAACATCCCCTTCCAGGGATGCTGGGGGGTCTTGTAAAGCCAAATATTTGCTGTTTCAAAAATACAGCTTTGTTGTCTCAGTCCTGGAATTTGCTGGGAAGGGGACTGACTTCTGCTGCTTAATATTGGGGTTGGGCTTCTCTTTTTGACTATAAAAGATGAAAATGAATTAGTAAGTTACGTGTCTCTACCTTTAAATTTTCACCAAGATTTTGGATGGATGTTGTCATCTAGCTTGGGTTGATTATGTTTCTTTCTGAATAAGTGTAAAGGTTAAGCCAAGTCTAAAAGAAAGAAACACAAGCCTGACAGGTTTAATTAATCAGTTGCTACTTTTAATTACAGTTTGTGGAAATTAAGTATTTGCTATATACTGATACTTTGTACAGTCATTTGGACACCCCCCAACTTTGTTATTATTTATCCTAACAAAACCCAGCCTGAGTGAACCAATTTAAAACTGCCTTTAAAAATGGTTCCCTTTTCAAATCCTTGACTGCAAAGCTTCCCCATGGCCTTGCTTTCTCCTTGCAGGGAACAATGTCTCAGTGAACATAGAGGTTGATCCTCGCCACCCAAACATGCTTCCAGAGTGTTATTTCCTTGGAGCAGATCATGGTAAGGCAGCAAATTCCACTGGTTTCTCCTCTGGACTCAGATCTCTGAGCCCAATCCCCACCTGGAGCCTGGGAGGTTCACTGGGGTGATGCCATCATTCCTGTCTGTTTGCAGAAGTGAACCCCCTGAGAACCAAACTCAACAACAACATGCACTTGTGGTGAGTGTCCCTGGCAAAGCAGGCTGGAAACCCAAATGGTGTTGCCATTCCTCAGGTGCATTTTTCTCTCCCCTCTCCCACCCACAGGGACCCAGAAGTCAGTTTGTTACAGAACTTGAGAGAGCTCCTAGGAATTGAGTTTCCATCTCGTGCTGTGTTGGAAAAAAGCGTAAGTTGGTTTTGGTTAATGATCAGTCGTTATTGCTGAATAAGTCACATTTAAATTGTCCCTGGCTCTTAGAAAGTGACCATCAGGGACTTTTGAGAGGTAATTGGATTAATTCATTGTCACAAGGACTTCTGAACTTCAAGCAACAGTTGTCAGAGCTTGTTAACCTTTGATTAGAGGTGCACACTTCCCTGTGGCCTTCATAGCAGTGAGGGCATTCATAACAGGCTCCACTATTAAAAGGAAAAGAGGATGTTCCAGAGTGGCTAATGAAATGTGGAAAATCCAAACATTCTGTTATGGATGTTGATGACTTCAGTTCTAATTGGGTGGAGCTGCTTAGAGGGGACAAGAGGCCATCCAAATACTGGTGCATTTCAAACAAACTGGGAACTAATTTTTGACAATGCTTTAACACTGGATTACGAGCTTTGCTTTCACTCAGGAAGCTTCTAAATTAAGATCTGATCTGTGTCTAATGACAAATCATAGTGGTTAATAAACAAAAAGCACCCAAAAGTATGAAAATACTTGTTGAATGAGATGTAATTCAGTAAGGGATGAAATATAACCCAGTCAAGTCTTGCACCCTTGGAACCCAGTGTCACTCTAAGCCATTGTGACATAAACATGGATGTCTTAAAGGCAAAAAACCAGTAATTCCAGCCAACAAAAACTGCAAAAGCAAAACCAGAGGTGAAACTGTTTGTGTGTGAGCAGCCCAGGCCTGCCTTTCAGCCCTGCTGTTGTTGCAGGACTTTGCCAAGGACTGTGGGATCTGCTATGCCTACCGGCTGGAGGGCAGCGCGCCCGACCACGTGTGCGACGATCCCCGCTGTGGGCAGCCCTTCCACCAGGCCTGTCTCTATGAGGTAAAGGGACATGGGGCACAGCTGCCAGCAGCTGGCTGGCACCTTCTGCATGCACAACATGTGGGCAGCCCTTCCACCAGGCCTGTCTCTATGAGGTAAAGGGACATGGGGCACAGCTATGTCTCTATGAGGGAAAGGGAACCACAGGCTGACTGCATGTACCCTGTCAGATGTTCATCAGCTGAACTCTGGTAATTAATAGATGTTTCTTAAATTGGAGATGGAACCAATGTGACTTTAAAACCACTTCTTGTGTTGCAGTGGCTACAAGGACTTCCTACCAGCAGACAGAGCTTTAATGTCATCTTTGGTGAATGTCCCTATTGTAATAAGGTAAGGAAAGCCATGGAGTAGGAGTGAACTAGAGTAGGAAAGGCAAGTGCATCAGTGTTTAACTAAAAGTTTTCTGACACAGTATAAAGACAGCCCCACACTAATGCCAGAGTAATTAAAGACTATACTCCATTGTATTTAATACTTTTTTAATGTTGTAACAAAAGGTTCAGTTACAAACAACAAAAAAAATCTCAACATTTAAAATAGAAGCCAACACAAATAGTTCAGAGAATCCATAACTATTGAGTGCTGATGAGAACTTGCCTGTACAAGGCCTGTACTGACAGGATTATTTAAAAACTTCTTTTTCAAGCCCCTGACACTAAAATCTTCAATGAAGAAATTCTAAGAAAATGCTGCATTGTGGGAGCACCACTGCACTCCCACTGAAGACACAGGAACAGCAACATCAAAGCAGATACAAGGACAGGACAATGAGCACCAGAAGCACCAGAACAGCTGCAGTGTAGGGGTAGGTTTGATCAGCAAATGCAAGCTTAAACACAGCAGAGAGAGAGGGACGAGTGGTGTCAGCACCAGGCTGGGACACTGCTGCAGGAACTGGAGTAACAAGGTGATTGAGTTTCTTTCGGGATTCTGAGAGTATTCTGTAGGGGTCAAATGGTGGCAGCTCTCTTGCAGTGTCTTCCTGCAGGGGAAAAATAGCCGTGATTATAAAGCTAATATGAAGTGAGATGTGAATCAAAAAACCAGAGACACTGTTGGGGTATTTAGGTTATCCTAGAGAAAGCATTGCAATCCTTACAGAGTCTTACCTCTGGAACTGATACTTGTATGGATATTGTATGGTAAGTGTGTAACATAAGGCATGGTTAAACACCTCCTGAAGAGACATATCCATATTTACTATTGAACTCTACAGCTGAAATTCTTCTTTATCTTTGACTTGTGTCCAAAAATGTTTAATATATTCAGTCTCTCCTGTGTAATAAAGGTTTATCCTGGAAACTCAAGACATGATTTTAAGGGTGAAGGTGCTGGTTTGATTTGTGTAAGTTTTGCATTTCACAGTGAAGTCAAACTTGTGCCCATCACAAGGAACGTAAACTTGTAGAGCGGGGCTTGTGTGGCTGGCCAGGAGTGCCAGGGCTGTTCTACATCTCCAGCAGCAATTCTGTCCTTGGCCAGCATTGTCCTCCGCCTCTGAAAGGGATCCCCAAACACCACAATCCCACTTTTCTCTTAGCCAAGACTCTTTTCAACTGTCCCTTAGTGCCAGGGACAGCTCTGGTTTCCTACAGAGCTTTCCATTACCAATCTCCTGAATCAGCGAGAGGAATTCTGCAAAATGAAGCTAAGAGAATCCTCCCTTTTTTCCTTCTCCACTTTCTCATTTGGCTGGCTTAAATGTTATCTGACACCCATTTAAAGTCCCCCCTATTATGCAGAATGGTTCTACATAGAAACAGCACATTTAATCCCATTGGAATAGCAGCACTTCCATTAGAAAAACTAAATCCAAACACAAATACCATCTAACCACCAGCCCAGTGCTTCGTCCCTTTTCTGCAAAAAACTTTACATTTGAGGACTAGGAAGTAACAGCGGAATGCTTTCCTATTTCAAAGTTGTGTTTGACTTGTCAAACACCATCTCCCCTGCTGGCAGCCAAAACATCTCCCATGGTTCTGCTCACCACTGTCCTGCCTGGTGCTCTCAGGTACAGCTGTGCTTTTGCTGCTTCCCTCTCCCAGCTTGTACCGGAGTCTCCAGGCAGTGATGGTCAGACTGCTTGAAGCAAAGAATTTTGGATTAATCATAAAGCTACCTTTGAAGTTGCATTTTTGTGCTTATTAGAAGCTGTCCTCATTTAACCAAGTTATTTGTTTATATGAAAGGAAACCAGGGTGGAATCCACTCACTAAAATCACCAGCGCTCCAGAGAACAGGAGCACAGAGTGACCACTGAGATGGACGTGGGGCTGTATTATTTGTACTAAAACTGATTCATTTTTTCTTTTTTTTTCCCTGTATGGTTGAAGAGTAAGACAAACTATTCATTCAGCCCTTTTATGCACCAAATAAACAATATTCAAGGTGAGTTTTGTTAACTGCTAAAATCCTCTGATATAAAACTCAGAATTTAAGGACTTAAGTAATGAGTGCTGTGAAGTTTTCCACTACACACAGAAGGAAACTACTGAACCAAGTTTCTACCAAGCAAACAACAGGGTCCACAAAGGGAGACAGAAGAGTTGTGAAATAACAATTTGCATCCTTGTGCAGGGCTTTGCTCTGCAGCTACACAAACTGCAGTGGTAGATGGCCAATAGTGCACACAGGCAATTGCCCACAAACCTTTAGTGTTTGTGGCAAACAGAGTTTGTCTACACATAGTTGAGCCCTCAAGGGGTTTTTGGAGCTCCTGTTTTTAGAAAAGCTGATCTTTCCTTCTGAAGGCACTGTGACTGTTGTATGGCAACACCAAACCCCTCACCTTTTTTGGGTGCTCAGGCTCCTGCTGTGTAGTGTAAAATGGAAGTGGCTTCTCTTCCACGTGGAGCTGCCGGCGTGTTCCCCGGGTCTGGGGCCTGCCCAGGTAGCTGGATTGCTCCTCTTGCCCCATGTCCTCCTTCTGCTGCTCTGGCTTTAGGGAAGGCCTGGCCAAGGGAGTCCACTGAGGTACAGACAGTAACTGTGTTTGCTGAAAGGAATTCAGTGAGTTCAGAGTTAGCCCAGGTCCTGATCCAGCACTTGGAGGTGCCAGGCTTGGGGCAGCTCAGGCACTGCCCTCCTGGCACTTATGCCCTGGGCTGCCAGAGACTCAGGTTCCTGTTTGGAATACTGGAAGCCAGCAAGCCTCTGCCATGGCTCCTTCCCAGCCCTGTTTCTCCTCACCCACCCCACGAGATGGACATGGAGCTAATGAACAGGGAGAGCTGGGTGCTGCTGCCACCCCCAGATCCTCACCTGCTGCAGCTCTGCCTGGGGACGCCTCCTGCTCCGTGTGCTTGGCTTTCCTTCTTCCAGGAGCTGTGTGCCTTGGTTTTGATAGGCAGCTTCTTCACCTTGTGGCTTTTTTCCCTTCTGCTGAGCTGCTTTTGCTGGAGGCTTTGGGAGGCGAACCTGGGGTGCACAGTAAGCATTTTGTACGGTTTAAAAAAAGCCCAGATTCACACAGAAAAAGAATGATCTTCACCATATATACACATCTTAAACAACTGCATCACTTTCCAAACAGGACTTACAGCAAAACCAAGTTTTTACTTAAAGTTCCAGAAGTGAAAATAAGTGGATTTACATCTGAAAATGACCATATTTCATCCTAATGAAATTACAGGTTGGTATTAATGCAATTGTTTTTTAGTCTGATTTCTACAAGATCAAACAAGCAGTGACCTGGCTTTCCACCCACTTTCACCCTACTTTCCTTTCCCAACATCAGCACTTTCACTGTAAGAGGAAAAGCTGAAAATATTTATCCAGAGACAAAAACATGGTAAACAAATATGGGAATTAATGCAAATAATATTTTATCACCTATCTTTGGTGTGCCATTGGAACCAAGAATCAGGATATAGCCACTGCTACACTTTTGATGCCATCTCAAGATTAGACTCATATTCTACACAGGAGCAATATCCTAAAATCCATGCAGTCCTCTGTACATCATCAAGGAGCTGGTGCTACAGGAGCCTCTGGTACAGGTGTTCATGGCTCTTCAGAAGGGAATTAACCCCAAATCCCCTCATTTCCTGGGTACCAAAGTGGTACAGGAGGAATCAGACCAGCTGGAGTCAGATCCTGCTCACAAGCAACAAGTGAGGAGACAGAGGCCTGTTTGCAGTGGCTCCCACTGTTCCAAGGTTCTCTCTTCAATGGGAGAAGTGTTTGGTGAAGAAAAGGAGAGAGGGAAAGGGAACACAGATGAAAAGAGTCAGGCCTAGGATCACTCCAGGCAGTGCCATGAAGAGATGCTTTGGGAAGAGCTGCCTGTCACCCAGCACTGTCACGACTGCAGCACCAAGTGCACCAGGCCACTGAAACATTGCATTTGCTGAAAATAGCAATAAATTTCAAGAGAGTTCAGTTACCTGCCCTCTCTACTTGTATTTAAGTACTCCTTAAATCCTTTGGATAACCTAAAATTGCCTTTCTGCAGCTGTTTAGCAGCAAATGCCTACAGGAAACTGGCTCGTGTCAGCAGCAGAACTGGCTGAAGGAACAGGCTGCAGTCATACACAGGTGATCCTGGTGTTCTCACTGCTCCAAGCAGTGAGACACTCAGCATTACAGATTTCCCTGAGAAAGTGCTGACAAGTGCCAAGATTTAGTAACACCCAGGCATCCCCCTGATCCTGTTCCTGGCCATCACACCCAATCCCACTGAGTCCTGCAGCACAGGAATGGTGACAACCATTCACTCCTCAGCCAGGGATTTTCCAGGGGGGTGTGACCTGCAAATATCCAGTGCTGCAGCAGCTCCTGCAGCCTGTAAGGTTGGAATAATCTTTTATGCTACAGACTGTCGAGCTTTTGTCCGGGCTTAAGAAGGAAACAGATTTACTATTTAGCGTCTGACTCTGAGAAATCAAAGACTGCTGTGAAACAGAGATCCAGCACGATCAGCTGGAGATCAGTTAACAGCTACCTGATGCTCAGAGTCAGTTCACAAAACAGTGCAAACTTAAAAGAACTTCTCAAATGAGTGAGGGCACAGTGGTCACTGTCACAGCCACACAAGTCCAGTCACCAAAATAGCTTTGGTTTTGTTAAAAGAAAAAAGGAGGTAAAACCAGAAAAGTCAATAAAAGTGCTAAAGTAAGTATCTGTAATTACCAAGATCAAAACCCAGTACCTTTTCATTAAACATGAACTTTTGTTCTGCCTTCCACAATACGTAAATAGTGCTGACAATTGGTTCGTGAGGCACTTGCTACAATAAAATCTAATTGTATCATGAGAGAAAGGTGACAATCAGGAGATCATGAAAAAATTACATATTCTCACTGGTGGTTAATTAGCCATGCAAAACCCCCTCAAACAGATATTCTCTTTTATTAGGAATGATTACTATGCAGGCCTACAGATGTCAATACCACAGTCATTCAAATACTTCTTTCCCTACTAATTGAAGGTTGTAAAGCTCTGGTGCCAAGGTTTTGCTTCCAAAGAGCTAATTTATGACTAGAAGGATATTTTATGTCTTCAGTTGCAGCAGCTACAAAACTCAGCAAATCAGAACCATCTGTGCACTGATACTTGAATCACCATTCATCTCGCAGCCTATCAGTCACATTAGTTTGCATCCTGCATTCTTGGCTCACGAACACTTGTGATGGTCCAAAGTTCACCAGGAATATTAAAAATGGATGGGACCCTGACCCTGCCTTATTGCACACGCCCCAGAGCCCCACACGGGGCTGCTGCACGCGGGCACTTCCACAGGAACAACGGCACTGACATTTCCCAGCAAAACTGCTAATTACCTCCCTCTCTGCTTAGGGAAGCTGGGCTTTATTAACTTACAGCACTGCAGGAAAATAGCACAGGAGAGCTGTGTCACTTGGAAAACCCTGTGCCAGTGCACACCAACAGCACAGCTAAAGTCACAGGAACATCTCCTCCACACTGGGGCTGCAGGAGGATAAAGGCAAATGACAAAGAACAGCCTGAAAGCAAGAAAATGAATTAAATGCTGGCACTAATAAAGGTAACTTTGCTTTTAATCTGGGACGAAGGAAAAACCTGGCATTCAGGCCTGTCTTCAAGATGTTAGTGAACAAAGTCCTTGACTTCCCCATTATCCTGAAAGTAAATCATTCTCCACAGACCTACTGCTTTGAAGTGAGAGCCTGTGGGTCAAAAGGACTCATGGCAGTTCTTCCTCCTTGAGGGTTGACATTCCACTTTTTAGCAAAGCCAGGGGAAACAGGAATTAACAAACATGGTGTATTTAAGGCAGAAGAACTGCTGTGTCAGTCTCATTTTGAGAGCTTTAACTATTTCCTCCTGTCCAAGAGGGAAGGCAAGAGGCAGGAGGTGTCAAGAGTGCTCCCAGAGCTGTCTCACTCACCCTGGACAGCTTGGCAGCGAGGTGATTCCGTGCGCACGCTGCTGCTGCTGTGGAAAATTCCAGGGGGCCGTCGTAGCGCATCCCGCTCGACTCCAGCCCATCCAGCAGGATCTTCTTCAGCACATGATACTTGGGCTTCTCAGCATAAGCTAAGCCAGAAACAGAGGCCAGGAACTTGGCTATTTCACCTGCAGAGCAGATCAGAGTGTGAATTTCACTGAGTGCAACCCCAGAAGTTCAGAAAGGATCTCATTCCAACACGGATGCCAAACGAGACAACACAATTTCAGCTGAAGGCACACTCAAAACACAGAACTGACAATGTCTTGTCTTTTTGGGAGGAGAAAAGGAAAAGACAGACTTGGATAAACAAGCCAGACTTGAAGTGCTCCATCTCTTTATGTTCATGCACTAATTCCCACAGCACTGACAGCTATCCAAGGATAAAATCTAAAACATTTTACCAGCAAGGATTGATAGCTCTGTTTAAAAGAAGAAAGTCTTTGATAGATCACAATATCCCCTCAAATATTAATTACTCTGAACAGTATTATTTTAATCTGCATAAATACTATACTGGGAATGTTTTGGAAAAATAAAACTTTTTTTTTTTTCTTTAAACGCTACTATTGTTTTTCTGATTGCATCCCAAAACAGTCCAACAGCAGCAACATTTTTCCATCAAGTGGTTCAAAAAACAGGGAAACCATTGAATGGGCAGAAATAATGCTAGTAGGAAAAACATATGGGGGGGTTCAAACTTTTCTTTCAGTTGAAGACCCAAGTGTATCCTAAAACTGGAGTGCTACACCAGATATTAGCATCTGGTCAAATCCCAGCAGGAAAGATTTATTAAATATGTATACACATCATGAATAAATTTCACCTAATACACACTGCATTCCAGTAATTCAAATACAAAAGTGCTAGGAAAATAAGGGAATAAATCAAAAATAGATACTGACCTTTGGTGTTTTCCCTGGGTTACTTTTGTATTTCAGGGAAGGAAGAAACAAGACAAGACAAACTGTGCATCCATTTGCTTTTTCAAACTCTGAGCAATGAGCAATAAACCTTTGGTAGACAGTTGCTTACTATTTCCATGCTAACAGCTACTTCTGTTTCCAAGTTAGTCACTGCTTCCCAACACCTTGGATTACATATGGCCAAGATCCCTCATGTCACTCCATGGGATACAGCACAGACTGAGCAAGATTCTTTTTTTTTCCAAAGACTTTGTTCAATTTGTGTTACTTCCCCTCTCTTCTGCTCCCCCCCAGAGTCAGACACTGAGCTCTGTTTAGGAAGAGGCTGAAGAGCCAGAGGGTACAGGTGCAAGTACACTTACTGCAGCTGCTTCCAGGAGGATCCCACCTCAGCACTGAATCTGGGAGCTCATCCATAAGTCTGCAACAACACCAGAGTGCAACAGTTTAATGCGCTTTCAGAGCAGGTGATTCCTCATTTGGGATTTAGGAAGACAGCAAGTCTCAGCTCCAAAGGGAGTGGACCTCCAGGAGAGCTAATGATTCACAGGACTGCTTTTGAACCCACATCTCCCCTCACCAGCTCCATTTTTAACTCTTTGCACACAGCTGGTTTCACCAAGACCAGGCTGACACCTAAAACTGCACTTTAGGTTTTAATTTGCACATATTTTAAGCTTTCTAGAAGGAAAAACAAAAGCCCTTTGAGCCAAGTGGCTTGTTCTGATTTCAGATTGATGATTCCAATTTCTATTTTGGAATTTAAGCAGCAGTTCTGCTCTGCCTTTCTATCATTTAGCATCAGCTCCCCTCTGCCATGGAGCACATGGCTGCCAAAGTTACACCCAGGCATGGCAGGGCCACAAGGGGACAGGGAGGTCACATCACCCAATGTCCCACACACTTCATAAGCAGCAGGGCCACAGGTGGAATTGCTGTCCATCCAGAAACAGCAAAGAAGCTCAGCATCAATTTCTAAAAACAGGAATAACACCAGCCCTCATCTTGGGCAGTTCAGCACCCAGAGGAAGCTGAAAATTAAGACAGATAAGAGGGATAACCTGGGCAAGATACCTAATTCTAGGAATGCAATTCATTAGAGTAAGAAGATATTTCTGATAAGAGAAATTGTGTAATTTTCTTTGTGTGCATTTCTTTGAAGTCTCTTTTTGCTCAGCATCCTGGAAACATGAGCCATCCAAGGGTTAACAGAAAGGGAAGAGTCAGTGGAGCAGCTTGATTGATTAAATTGATTTCCCATTGAATTGTATAAGTGTTACCTTGCAGGGGGCTGTGTAATGATCAGAACTTCTAAAGGAGAAATATTAAACACAGCAGAGGGTGTCAACATCCCCAGCTGCAGCCACCCTTCCCTGTCCCACACCGATTTCAGGGATCGGCCAGCCCCAGCAGGCACCTCTGCTGTGACCTGCCCTACTTCAAAGTTTGCTGCTCCTGCTATTGTGATGCTACAGCTCTGGGAAACTTTGCTGTGGAGCCTGCTACAGGTACCCTGTGCAGTTAACTCCCTCCTGTCCCAGCTGGGAGGGCAGAGGAAGAAAACACTGATGCACTGTTGCTCCAGTGAGCTCCAAGTCATGCTGGGAAAAAGGAAAGATTTTCACCAAGTTCCTTAGTGTTTTGGAATTTAATTGTTTGTAATGGCAGTAGGCTTATGTCACATTAAAAACCTACAGAATAACATCTGAAAAATAGTATCATATAGAAAGTTAAATAAATTGAGTGCACATGTGGAAAAACCTCCACAAGATGTTTGTACTACGGTCTCTGCAAAGCGCCCGTGAAGTTTAATGGAAGCACAAAACAACCTTCTGTATGTGCACCAAGGCCCGTGCTAATTTACAAATGATTTCTTGGGAAAAAAAGAGTATTGGAAAAATACATAGCAGACAAAATGCCTGTGTACTATGCACTGGAATCCATCCTCTCCTCACAGCAGCATAGACATAAACATGCAAAGGAGAGTAGACATGCACATAAAGTTCCCATTTTAACTGCTTCCAACATCTCTCTTAATTAAGGAAAATTGTTTTAGCTTTCTCCTAAGGTGCTGTTCTACGGCATGCAAAGCTGTGTTTCCCAGGGCTGGGAAGCAGTGAGGATGCTGCAGGGCTCCAGGCTGGTGTGTCGTGTGTGGGGAGATTTTGTCCTTACTTTGTTTTCGCACTCTGGACAGCTACAGGGTCCTTGAGGTTCTGCTCCCAGGGCAGCTTCCCACACAGCCAGTGCAGCATGCAGTAGCCGAGGATTTCAAGGTCACCTCGTCTGGATGGGGCTAAAATGTGGGAAAGGGGGAGGGGGAAAGAGAAAAAAAAATTACAATTAAGAATAGGAACCTCTTCTTAGGAAATAGAAAAGACTTTGATTGAACTGGTGCTGATGAAATATGAAGAAGCCAAATGGGCAAAGTGTTTTGTTTGTTCAGCTGTATTAGACCTGAACCGCCCCGGCATTTGGCCACAGGCCACAGACAGGCAGTGACTTGTTCCTGCTCAAGTGAGGGTCAGCTTCCTCACCTCCTCCAACTCCATCCTTCCTCAGTCTGGCCTGTCACATGGACTTGATCCCCATGGCCTCTGACATGATCCAGACAGCCCATAACTGAGTACCAACACTTTCTCAAAGAGCCAAGCAGTAAAACAAAGAAATAAATGTCTGCTGCTAAATTGCTAACACATGTTCCAGGAAGTCCATGGGGTCCACATTGGTCATGCAGGGACTCTGTGAGAGCAGACTAAACACTGATGGCCTTTCCTGTTCTCCCGTGGAGCTGTTTGAACTCGGATGCTGGGACAAAAGTGCCATCTAGTGTGCACTGCCTCACCAGAGCCTGCTCCCGGCTCCAGCAGCGCCTGCCGAGCTCTGCACTGCCCAAAGTGCACTCGCTGCTCAGCAAAGTCCTGGGTGAACTTCCCACTGCTGCTTCCAAAAGGGAACTTATTTCAGGAACAACTTACTCTCTGCACACCCCAGGCAGACACAAATACAGGAGACAAAATTAAAACAAAAATTAACCCTGTCTCTGAGCATCATCTACACAGATAAACTGAAGTTAAATCTTTCTAGAGAAAGAGGGAGGGAAAAAGTGCAATATCAACAGAATTGCTAGTGCTTGCTGCTACCCAGAGGAAACCCAACTTGCTAAAACTGAACAAGCAGGAATAATGCAGGATTTCTTTGACTTGCAGCCTGCAGTTTGCACGTCAAAACCACATGGAATCTACAAAACCAGAAACTGCTTGTCGTGATTAAAGACAGACAGATGTAGAAGTTAAATTTATGCTTTTCCAAAATGAATTTGTGCTTTCCAAGAAGGAAAGGAGAGTTCAGACTTGTTTGGCACTTTTTATCCAGCGTAAAGACCAGTAGCTGAGCACTGTGCTGTTAATCCAGCTGTAAACAGATATCATATTTTATGAGCCCTCATTAAATAAATTCCAGAAAGTCACTCGGTGAACTTATCTTTTAATTTAAGAAGTCATCTGCTAAAAGCCACGGTGCCAACACATCATAACTGTCCCTCACTGCTGTACACACATTACTGTAAAAGCAGCAGATTAGTTTTTATACATTCCCTATCTTAACTGCTCTTAGGCTCGGGATTATTAAAGGCCCTGGATCCGACACCGCTGTGCTGTCCCTTGGGCGTCGTTTGTTTCCTGCCCTGGATTCAGCAACGTCCTAATGCAAGACTTGGCTCCCATATTAAAATAAAAACACAATCTCTACCACTTGCTGTTCTGTAGTGATTTCTCTGGCCATAAATCTCCCAGTAACTGTGGAACAATTCCATTCACACACACGTGTTCACAACTCTTTTTTCCATTATGGCAATTCCAGATTCGATCCATATAAGCCAGCATTTTTGACTGCAGATCCTCTAATTTTCACAATGCCTTTCTGGCACCTGTTTGGGTGAGAGAGGCTACAGAAAGTGGCCTTTTGAGGAAAACTTTCAGAATTCCAATGAAAAGCTTTTTTCCACGGGGGGGATTCATTGATGTGCATCTATAAAAAACAGCAAACCAATCAGATTTCAGAAGGTACCAAAAGAAAAGTCATTTTCTGACAAAACAGTCCCAGAGATTAAAGTTTCTTCACAGTTTGGCTGTGACTAATGATGTTCCCTCTCACCTGCAGCTCCTGGGACAAAGCAAAAGCCTTGGCTGACACCTGCCCAAAGCCACAGCAAGCACAGGGACACAAAAAGGTCCGTGGAGCCAAAGCACCTCTGCCCAGCAGCAGCAGGAAATGTCCCACAGGAGACAGTAAGTCAGTCCCCATCCTTCCATCTCCCAGGCCACCACAAGGGCTGCTACATGCAGACATTTCCATGGAGGTTCTGTAGAACCACTTGAAAATGTCAGCATTTGATTCTTTGCCTGTACTTGCTTATTTCCCTCTGCTCCATATAAGCGAAATCCCTCAAGCTTTTAAATCATTTAGATTCTTGTTAAAAAGTAATTGATTAATCTTTAACGAGTTACTATTATCTATGGACAATGGAATTATTAGATTTTCATGTCAAATTCAGCACTAACAGATAAATTTCAATGATATGTTTACTTGCAAAAATAAATCTGCTCCCACAATTGAAGATTACAGGAATTCTTGATAAACATCAACGGAGAGAAATCAATCTGCCTTCACTTTAAATATGACAGCCAGGTGAAAATAAAACAATTCTGCTTGATAACTTGTCACAGTTACAAGAGAGTACACTCCAACCAGTACTTATTTAAATCAAATTCTTACTTCTCTGCTAAAAAACCTTGCCTTTTTTTCTTCTTTTTTTTAATAGATGTTTGATTTCTGCTTTTCTATTCACAGGATCTTTTTACTATTATTTTAGTCTCATGTGAAATAGTATTTAATGGGAACATATTGGTGGTATTTTATTTCACAATGTCTTTAAAGTTTAATTTTTTAATTTGGAGATTTAAGGCCTGATTCTGCTCTCAGTCCTGCCAAGATAAATCAGGAACAACTCCACTGAAGCTGATGAACTCACAACCACATCAATGAAATCAGAGTTTTAAATATACCACAAACATACTCAACACACAGGCACAGGCTCCAATAACTCAGAATAACTGAAGCAATTCACCTTAGAAGAAAATAGAAGATTTATCTCTGTACACTGAATTTGGCAGCTATCTGCACTCTAATTTATATTCAGATTATTATTTCCAAATAGATCAGGGATATCACAACAGCCACAATATGCTCTCAAAACTCCACTGCTCCCAGGAACTCCTCTGAAACAGAAGTAAAAATGGGAGGTTTCTCTATGGCCTCTGTTTAGCTGATTTTCTCCAGCCTTTTGTAAAGATTTAACAAGTGACAGATGAAATATTCTCTTATTTTTAATTAGCACTGCTACGTGATAATTTCACTATTAGTGATTGTTTGGATTAGAAGCTTTTCATAAACATGAAAATCATTTGGATCATTTTGGTTGCTCATATTGCATGGATGGGCAGCGGCACCTCCAATTCTCACTGGCATTACAGGACACCAATTTATGGTAACTCACAAGCAAAGAGAACTCACACCACAGCCAGCAATGCAAAAGCCCTTAAAGGAAAGGAGGGTTAATCATGGTGAAATGCAATTGTGATTAAAATGTATCATCACAAAGTGATAGAACTTAACCCAAGGCTGAGATGATTAAAAACCAGACAAATACAAGACTTTACAAAAATCACTGCTGCTATTAGGAGTAGGAGAATGAGAAGACAAAAAAACCCCAAAAGCAGATAAGGAAGTGTTGCTTCCCCCAGGTCCTGGCCAGTCTGAGGAGCTCCTGCAGCAGGACGATGACCAATAGAATAGTGGGTGGCTCCACAGAAGAGCTTAGAGAAATACATTAAATTAATGTTACATTTTAGTGCTTGGAGGCCATTCCACAGAGTTATCCAGCCTCAGACAGGGCAAAAGCCAGCCAGGAACCAGCTCTGCTCTCCTCAAATTGGCACAGTGCTCAAAGACTCCCTGACAATTACCACCACCATGGACTGCTGGAAAGAAAAACCCACGGCACCACCACAGCTCTTCCAGAGAAGCCAGCCTGTGACATAGCAGAGAGGGACACCTCCTGTGCCAGCCTGGGACGCTCTGTCCCAACTGGGATCCTACAGACACTTGATGGGATGAGTGGACATGGAACACACAGCAGAGCTGCCAGGAGGGAAACAGGACTGATGGAATGGGATGTGCTGAAAGAAAGAGGGTTGGGATTCTGCTCTGATAGGAGAAGTTCATGGAGTGGGAAGGCTGGGAGGTGCAGGGCAATGTCACCATGAGATCTGGTGGCAGGTACAACGGTGGTGGCAGGAGATGCCGGTACCTGGTCGGAAGCAAAAGGTTCCAGGCTTGCAGTAAGGACATGTGGCAGAAGTTTAACTCTTCTTTCACATCTGTGTGGCAGAAAAAAGAATCACAAAGGTAAGGGCCTGACAAGTGGGGGTGGGCAAGCAGCTGAGATTCACTACCTGTCTGAATTCCTGGAGTAGAGAACAACAGCCCTTCCCCAGGCACGGTCCTCAGATGTGACAGAGTTGTAAATGCTTCTCTTCTTATTTTTGCTGCTTCTGAACATTCCTGGCAGCTTTCAGAGGTGGCTGTAGAAGCCCATCCAATCTTTTCCTTGCTAGTGACTCTTCTTTCACTTAAAACCACCTCCTGCTCCTTCCTCTGCTGGGCACACATTTCTAATCCCAACTCTCAGGAACTAAACCATCTTTTTATTTATTTCCCACTGCAAAGTTCCACCCATTTTTTGCCAGACTGGTTATATTTTCCTTTTATTATTTAGGATTTACAGTTTGTCCTGTACACAGTCTTTGGGAAACACATATCAAACTGCAGCAGATCAATAATTCATTTGACCGACAAAAAAAAAGAAAACTCCTGCAGGCTCCCTCTGAATCCTAACTATGCATGGACAAATGCCAAATCAACCTCTTGATCCAGAGGCACTCAGAGCTCTGTTCTCTGGAAGCAGGCTCCCAAAGAATGTGTTTCCAGGCACAGGTGTTTATATTCCTGCACATCCTTCCTCACAAAATGAACCCTGCACATATTTTAGTCAGCAGAACAGGAAAAATGGCCAAGCACTGAGCTGTGGTTTTAATACCACTGAACAGCTCTGCCTGAGCAGTGAGGAAAACCAGCACAGGGGCTGCAGGGCTTTCCCTGCCAGCAGCCCAAGGCTGGCACTGCCCTGGACAAAGCCAGTGTCTGACGGAGCTCAAGGAGCTCATAACCCCCGTGAGGGGCACAGAGAAGCCTGCCCAAAGTCCCCACTCCTGGGGAAAGCAGCTTTTACTGCTGCAGATGTGGAGATCAGTCCTGCACAGACTTCAGTGGGGTCTCTACTGATGCAAGAGATGGCATCACTGCTCAGAGTTCCTGTGAAATGCTGGGAGAAGGGAGAGGACTCAGCTTGGGATCGATGGCAAACACAAATATATGCTGGAGGGAATTCAGCATAGATACTTCATACTCTTATGTTCATCAATGATAGCAAATTAAAACTGGGCTTACACACTCAATGCACAGGACTGGAGTATTTAAAAGAACCTCAATATGTTAAGTGCAGTAAATCTCCAGAGAAATTAGGTATTGACTGCATGCCTCAGTGAGGAGAAAATCTACAAAAATCCATAGGAGCCATTGATCCAAATATTACTTTTTAACACTAACTACGTAACAACTTTTTAAATGTACACTGAGTACAGATATAATTCTCCTTAATTATCAATCAACAAACCAAAATGCAATACTGTTTATACAGGCTGGTCTTTAAAAATGAATACAGTGAGTACACTCCAATGAGACACTAAAACCAATGAGGCAGTTGTGCCCTGAGAAATCTGCATCAGAATAAAAAGGGTTTTAATTTCAAATACCCACACCCTGGCTGGGATGGGATCCTGCCACACATCCAGGAATGCTGATGGTGCAGGTTGGATCCTGTGCAGAGGCCAGGCTGGGCCTTACTTGGTTCCAGAACTCCAAACACAGCTCAAGGATGCAGCTCCACAGGAACAGCACATCCATCCCACCTGGTCTTTCCAGAGGCTGTCAGGAGAACACAGACCAATCCCAGCACCCCAGAGTGTTTCCCTGCAGTGGTCACTGGTAGGAACCTTCCTGGTTCTCAGTGCACTGCACACTCTACACCTGGTGAGCTCCATGGAGATCCTGGGGAATAACCTCCCATTAAATCTTCATTCAACCACAGAAACTCCAGCACTGACCTAAATTACTGGGAAGGGAATGCATTTGACTGGCTCTGTGCAAGGAGGGTATCAGCTCCAAGCATTGCCAAGAGGCACTTTTGAATCAAAACTTCAAATTCCTAATTTTGTTAAAGCTTCAGCATGTCCCTCAAATCACTGCATGTATTCAGTAGCTGCTTCATGAACTAGTCAAAATGTTCTCATTTGTCTGGCTCAGCACAGCCACTGATGCTGCTCAGGGGGGCTGAGATACTTATGTTGCTACACACATGCAGGAAATGCCCTCTGGAAAGGATCTCATTTATATAAAATAACATTTAAAAATGAGAATTATGTTCCTGAAGCATTGAAATAACAAAGCCCTCCACTCTGAAAAGCTGGGTGACAGCAGAATGAAGGCTGTCTCTGCACCTTCCATTTGCCCACAGTCTTTAAAGACTTTTCAGAACATCCCACCTCACTTTGTACAGGAGACTGTGCTGAGACTGCACCATGAGCAGGGAATCCAGGAGACGGCTGAGCAAAGAAACCCTTTGCCCCAGCTGCTGGAAGTTTCTCAGCATCCTAAGCCATGTCTGTGCCTCTCAGCCTCACACCAGGAGAGCAGGAACCCATTGCTGTGTTCTGCCAGCTGTGCCCCTGCAATCTCCAACAGAAGTCCCGGCAGATGCAGATTTTCCTGGGATGTTGAGAGCTCTGCTGCAAGTGGGGAAACTCTGGCAGTTTGCTCTTCCTGGATTCAGGCTGTTTGTCGTGGTTTAACCCCAGCCACCAATTAAAGCACCACACAAACATTCACCCCTCCCCCTCCCTGGAGGGACAGGGAAGAGAATCAGAGAAAAAAAGTTAAAATCCATGGGTTGAGATAACAACAGCTTAATACTTGAACTAAAATTTTAAAAATAATAATAATGAAAAGGAAGGTAAAGAAAGGAACAAACCCCCTGAGAGAGAAGTGATGCACAACAGAATTGTTCAGCAGCACCTGAGCAGTGATTGACCCCTCCTGGCCACCCCCCAGTTTATCCCTGTTATCCCAGTATGGAACATCCCTCTGGCCAGCTCAGCTGTCCTGGCCAGGTCCCTCACAGCTCCCTGGGCAGCTCCTCAGAGCCAGAGCACGGGGAACTCACCAGTCCTTGCCTGAAGGGAAGCCCTGCTCAGCACCAACTACAGCATCCCTGTGCTGTCAGTGTCATTGTCACCCTAAACCCAACCACAGCACTGCACCAGCTGCTGGCATGGAATCAACTCTGTCCCACACAAAAGCAGGACATCACAAGGTCAGAGCTGGCATTCCATGTGAAGAGTTTGGATGCTCTGCAACATACCAGGTCCCACATCATGTTCTGCAGTCTCTTCTGGCAGGAGCACAAAAAAAAAAATCAGTGGATTTTCTGTTTGCAGCTATCAAGGAAACACTTTTCAAGTGTAAGAGGAGGGGTAAGGTCCCTCAAACTATCTTTCTGAATATTTTGTTTGGTGGAGTCCTCTGGTTTTAACCAATTCCATCACAACTTTAGCTCTTTCAGGAGGTTATCTGAGACACAGATTGCAAAACTTACCTCAGGCTTCCTCTGCACACCTGTAAAGTTTCCCTGCACTTTCAAATAGAAGGAATTCTCTGTCCTGTAACCACATACCCATCCACAAACACTACCAAACTGGCTGCTATAACTACCCAACAGCCAAATCCCAAATATCCCAGCTTCCACCTACCCTTCAAAGAGCATCCACATTGAATACCAATGTACAGCCACACCACTCACTCTACCAGGCAAAGCAGGCAGAGTCAGCTCTCCAGAAAGCAGCCTGCAAGCTTGGGAGGGCCACAAGAGTCCAAAACAGATGCTCTCCTCACCACAAAATATTTTCTAGCAGGTGAAATAGTGCAGTTGTCTTAGCAGGAAATACTTGCCAGTCTTATTTCATTTTTCCTAATGACCAGAGTTAAACGACTGCAGGTTTTAACAGCTCCAGCAAATTATCAAGAACCTTTACATTACATGGTCAATGGTCCTTTTAATAGAAAAAGCAATAATATACAGTTGTTTGTGCCAACTAAAACTCGTTAGAAAGTATTAGTTTAAGGTAACAGTTCAGCAGCTATTAACAAGCACAAATTCCTGCAGTTATCACTGGTGACACTGATGCTCACCAAGCTGGCAGCAGCAAACCATCCCTCCTGCTTGAGCTGATCTTGGGGGTGAAGGAGGGGAAAGGGGAAAGAAAAGTTAACAAAAACACTCTTTTGTAGCAAGAGTCAAAGTTTTTCAATAATCACCATTTTTTTCACTAGCATAACATTAGAATTGACTTTTTGTCTTGCTGACATAGCAACTAAGAAAGTTGTGTTGCATTGACCATATTGATTGTGAACAATGCAGCCATCAGTGGGACTTTACACCATATATTTTCAATATTGACCTCCCAGTCCCTTCTCCATGGCTCTATGGGTCTGCTATTGGATTTGGACTGCAGCGTAATAAACAGCTAAGGTTTAATTAATGGTAAATGAATACAAGACATAGGTTATGACTTTAACTAATTAGGGAATTGTTGAATTAAGTCTGCCTTGGAATGCAAGGCAGTACAATCAATATCCAATAAAAGGACTATGTATGTAATTTACCTGCAAATGTGTTTCCAATACCATCAAAGTGAGTTTAAATAAGTAAGATACATGAAAGGCTACTGGAAAAAGATTTCAAAAAGTTAACACTTTATGGCTTGAGAAAAGGTTTTTCTCCTTGCAGAAGGAATGTCATCTTGAAATACCCTCCCATAACACAGATGGTGACACAGCCACAGCTCTCCCTAAAGGACAGTGCAGACTCCAAACCCTTTTCCTTGACAATGCAGCATTAGCAAATCCTGCCTCTGCAGGGCACAGTGAGCACAAACCAGCCCTCCCAACATAAACCAGTGAAGTTTGATGCTGAGCTCTTCTCAGGGCTGTCCTGGGCTGTCCAGTGCTGTGTGTGCAGAGCTTCCCAGGGCTGGTCCTGCTGCCCTTCCCCCAGCCCTGGGGAAGCATTCCCAGGCACACGAGGAGGTCACCACACCAGGGGCTGAGCAATCCCCAACACTGCTTCTCCTGTGTACAGCAGCACTCACAGCCTGATTACTCATTCTGTAATCACTCATCTGAAATAAAAAAAAGAAACCTACCTACTCCCTTGTGGGCATCTATGCTGGTAAACTCTATTGTCCCATTATGGCCCTTCCTAGGATTTTCCTGATACTGTTTGTGGTTCCCATTGGGACAATATCTGTAGCAAAGTCCATAATCTGCAAGATAAACCTGGAAGACATGAACAGACAAATGAATAATGCTTTTGTCCTTTGAAAGTATAACCTTTATAATTAAGTCTTAAGAAACTGATAGGTTAAGGACAGCCTTAGATCTAAATTTTATTAAACCAAATGGTGCCTCAGGATAAAATATGTACAACTGGGGGCTATAACAGCTGCCCTCCCCATTTAAATCCTTCCACTACTATACTCTTATCTTATTTCAGAGTCGAGCAGGATTTCAGTCATTTCATTTTGTTCCTGAGCTCTCTGCTCTCCAGGTGGGCATCCAGACATCATAAACTGCAATATGCCTTTCATGCAGCCTCACGTTGCTTATGGGACCCCTTCCTCCCCTCACTTCAGCAGGCACACTCCCTCCCTTCCCCATTTGGGTTTTCCAGCAGCTGAGACTCCTCCAATTCAACTCTTCTGTGCACCTTCAAGGCCAGAGGAAGAGGCAGCAGCTTCCCCAGCTGGACTGGACTGAGGCTCCTGGGCACTGGGCCACCTGTAATCCAGCTCTTTGGAATGCCACTGTCACTAACTTCCTACATCAACTATTCAAAGTAGGCTAAAACAAAGCAAACCAGCCCTCCCCAACCCAGTAAACTGAATTTAGAAAGCATTTTAAAAAGCCACAGAACCAAACTGTGGTCTCTCAGTTACTCTGAAGCAAACACATGGGGTTAAATCAATGTAAGAGAAAAAAAACATTTGGCCCAAATTGTGTGTACTGCAATAGTGCCACAATCAGCATTCCATCCACGGACTTTTGGGGCAAAAGCTGAAAATCATCTGAAGGCATAGAGATCACTGCAACTAAATCTTATTATATGATAAAGAAAAACATCTTATTTAAACGTTAGTTTCCTCTTTGGCTACAAAACAGTTTATCCTAAAAAAGTCTAAAACAAACTTTCCTGGCACTCACTTGATATTTAATTATGTCAGTCCTGGAAAAGGCAAAAACAAACAAACAAAAAAGCCTCAAGAAAATGTAACACATTACTTTGTAGCACATTCTGTTCAACTTCTGATTCCTGTTTGTGCTGCAGGCAGCTTCAAATCCTGGGATTGCTGGTCTCTTGGTTTTACTGTTTCTGCTGCAGGATCTGAGCTTATCTGGAGCGTGTAAGCCAGGCTGCAGCCCTCACTTCCTGCAGGGGGGTGGCTTTTAAGATTATTGATGATGTTTCTCACCTGACAGCCCAGCCAAACTGGATACAAGATCAAAGACCAGAGGCATGGATGGCTACAAAATCTGGGACAGGGCATCAGCTCGGTCGGGCTGACTGATTTGATTTTCTCCTGCATCCGTTCTCTGGTGCATTCCTGATGCTCTGGTCTGCCCTAACTGAGCTCACAGCCAGAGAACTCACTCAAATTACCCTAAAAACCAAGTTCTGTGAGTCTGCTGCCTCCTTTGTGGGCTGGGAAGGAGAGAGGAGCCTAGGAGGTGCATTCTTCCAGACTCAGTGCTGTGCTGTGTTCTGCTTGACTACAGGTTTCTGACATAGACAGGAAGATAAAATACCTTTAAAAATTAAGGCTATGCCTACATTAAAATAAGACTTCAACTGTTAGGAAAGAAAACACGCCCACAGCACCTGTGGCAGCTCTCTGGTTTGGGCTGGGCATGCCAGCTTATGTGATAGAGACTCCCATGTGACAGCCCAGCCTTGGTGATCTTTCAAACTATACCAACACCAGGCCACCCAGAAAGCAGCCACAAATATTTGCTAGTCAAACTTAACCCCCCACCACTTATCCTATCACAGTCAGTTTGTAATTTTTTATTTTTAAGGTAGCTCCATAATGCAGCACATTTTTAACCAATGGATTTGCATAAAACACCTTCAGTAGCCATATCAGCAGAGCAGTTTTCAATTTATACTGAAAACACCCTAGAAGTGAGAAGGAACTTTAAGTTATCCTGCACTGACTGAAGATGGAAAGACCTGGAAATAAAGAAGCAACTGCTTCCTAAAGCAACTCATATGCAGGGTCATCCTGACAGCAGTTCTCCTCAAAAGTTGGCCATGAGTGTACCAGGTCAGCTTCTTTCTAGCTGGGCCATTTATCACTTCCTTAATGTTCACATCAGATTTTGTCCACAAACATGGCAGCCTCTCAAGGCAAAGCCTCTTGGCCACCAACAAAAATCAATCCCCTTCAGCTTGTACAAAACCAGCAAGGCACTGTTACAACCTTGCCACAACCATTATCAGAATGACTGTGTTATTTTAAATTACCATTAATTTCATTTCATCAATTCTCATTATAACCCTTTCATCATTAAAAAGATATATAGTTCTTTATAGCTAGTTGTCACTTTTTGATAATGTAATACTGCATGCCCTTCCAAATTTGCTCAGAACACGGTAGAGGTAGTTCATTTAGAGTTTATAGTTGTTGTGGATTTTTTCAGGGTATGGGGAAGGGGAAAAGCAGATGAGTGTTAGAGAATACTGACAAAAATTAAGGCAGTTTTAGTATGTGTTTCAATACCATAAATATTTTTTATCTGCATGCTTTTTTGGGGGAAAAGCAAACAAAGAACAAAAAAAAAAAAAAAAAAAAAAAAAAAAAGAACAAAACAGAGCAGAGCAACCAAGACAAACAGGACACTGGAATAAGAAAAGGTGCTGTAGATTATGAAAGTGTAGCAGGGAAAAGCCTAGAACAGCTGGGTTTAGCTGTGGCACAGTATACACTCCTTCCCACTCACTTATTTTAACTCTTGTTTTTGTTCAGGTTTCTCTTCTTTACATAGTAGCCCTATCTGCAAAAGGCTCTGCAGTGCTTAGCACAGTCTGTCATTAATAGATTTTTGTCCCCAACCATTAGCCAGATTTCTAAAGTCTTCACCTTTAATTCCATGCACACATAAATGTGCTCTTGGTCAAGTGAATCATCACAGGCACAAATAATTATTTGTGAGCATGAGAAGCCAGCCACAGTTTCAGCCATTCCCTGCCCTTTCTGTGCAGGACTCCCTCACAGTGCTTGGTGTCTGAAGTGCTAAATATCTGCTAAACACACACAATTCTTACAACCTGGACCCATGATGATATTTAATTGCACTGAGCTGGGCAGTTATTAGCCTGGCCCTCTGGATTCTCGTGGTATTCCCTTTATCTTGAAGGACAGAGCAGGAGATTTATTGCTGGAAGGATGAAGTACAGTGATTTTCTCTGTTTCCAATCCTAGTTTACGTCATGCCTGTAAATAATTAAGTAGATACCTGCTAATAAGAGGCAGATTGGTTGCTAATGGCCAGAGTGCTGTCAGGTTCAGCTGGGCACTGGGCCACAAGAAGGGTAAAGGCAGACTCAGATCCATGGTGGTTACCAGCAGAGAGAGGGGAAGGGGCACAGGGCATCTCTGCCCTGAAGGAGAACAGAGAAGATCTGATTTTTTTTCAATTCGCCTGCACTTCAGCAAGTCTGTCCCAGTGGGCTAAAAGCAGGAATCATGATGATTCACCTCACAATGAAAAACAGCTTGAAGTCAGAATTGCTTTCACGCAACTTTTTCCCAAAAGATCAACGCATGATTTCTGTATCTTCTGAAACAATTTTGTATTTTTCTATCTCTGATAATCAAGTCAGAGTTCTATAATGTAACTGACTTGGTCTAAGAAACACTTAAAATCAGGACTGAGGTGCACATACCATTAAAATTCCCAGCTTTTAAACCCAAACTTGAGTCTGCAACATGTCTGCCCATAAAATCCATGGGGAAAAATGCTACAAGGTGATTGCAGGAGGTGCTCTCTCAAATCTCATTTATTTAAAATGCAGATTTTAAGCTCTTGTCTGGTGACCACTTGCCCCTCTTAATAGCGTCACCATTTAAATGAGATGAGTGGATTTAAATTTCTTTCAGAGTCCATCAATGCTGCTTGTTCTGCTTTATCATACAGTTAGGACCATGCAATGAGTCATCTTTAACTCTCCCCAGCCCTGAGACTGCTTCACCTGTAATTGATAGTTCTGATGACTCCAAGTTTCCTTTGAGGCCTGTGTGAGATTCATGGGCTGTGCAGTCCCTGCTCAGAGCCACTGAGTGCAGAATTGATCCTGTGACCTGGAACTCAGGGATGGCCCTGCTGCCCCTGTGAGCACATCTGCAGCTCTCTCAGGGCACTCACTGGAGCCTCTCCCCGTTTCTAACCATCATCTGGAGGTCACACACTGACAGCACCCTGACTTTATTTGTTTCTCTGCCGTGCCACAGAAAGCAGGGGAGAGCAGTATGGATTCCACATGCCCTTTGAGAAAGGGGACTCTTATTTATTGGCTTTGGTGTAAATTTACCAGGTTAATTTACAGAAGAGAGAGACCAGCAGCAGGAAGTTTAACACAGGAAAATTGCATTTTTTTCTGTCATTTAGTGACTGTTGATGTGTGTTCCTAGATGCAAATTTGTCACTGACTTTCTGCAGTTGCAAAAAAAGATAGAATTCAGTATAAAGGTACACCTGCTTCTTTGAACAGAGATTCATCTCTCTTTACCAAAACAGAATATGGAATTATATTTTGAATAGAGATTAATATTATTTTTAAGAGATGAGTTCTTGGTTTCTTTTAAAAACAAGTTTCTTTAATTCTATACTTACAACATTCTACACTTACAATATATTTTCTCGTAAAATCCTAGACCCTAAAGAGAAAGAACCCACTGGCATTAAAAATTAGAAAAATCTCATAACAGAAATCATTAGGTCAGGCAGTTTTATTATGCCAACTCCCACTGGAGCTAGAGAAGCCCCTGGGCTTGTACTCCTGAGTTGGAGTTTGCCACAGGCTAGATGCTCTCACTCCCTATTTATGAGATTATGTTGATCATTTTACATTTAAAAAAAAAAAACAACCAAGACCAAGGCAATTGAGTTATTCACTGGGTTGGCAGAGTGAGAAAGGTGGCACAAACATTTCACACATACAGGAATTAAAATTTAGTTCATACCATAGAAATGCAAGCAAATATTAGAAATTCTCCTCATTAGCACTTCTGAACTAGAATGGGAACTTGGTAAAAAGTCTTATAGAATAATTTCAATGGAACAGAAATTTTGGTGAAACAAAATTCTGCAGCAAACCTCCCAGCAGTGATGTACACTTTGTACATGTTGAGTTAGGAGCTACTCAAACTGGAGCATCTACTGATTTCTTTTATTAAATAAACTCTAGAAAATAAACACTAAAACTGCTGTCCAGTAACTCGCAAGTACCTTACTTTTAACCTGTCAATGAATTTACTATCATTAAAGCAAATTAAAGTACAGCGCAGTCTTCATACAAATAACACATGAAACAAATCAGAAAATCACCCAGCAACCTGCCCAATTCCAAGTCAGCTCTAAGTCTTAACATTTTATGATTACTGGAAGTGGACACTTCCAAAGTGATTGCAATTTGAAAAACAGCAGCATTTCTGCTCTCGTAAAAATATACAATAGCCAAGACAAAAGAAAAGTCATTTGAGTTATGCTAATGGTTGCAGATCAATTTGGCTCTAAAGAGCCTCCTCCTCTGGATTCAGCAGAACACCATAAACTGTGATTATGTACTGGCTGCTCCCACTGTATAAACGAGGGTTGTCTTAAACAGCCATGCTGTGTTTCAAATGATGTCTTTCAGAAAGCTGACAAGTTAAATTTGACTCAGCCATTTAAGTTGAAGCTTTTAAAAAGAGCAGATATACTCAAATGTTCACCTCCAATGGCAGTGAGCCACTTTGCAAGATCTGGTTCTTTATCACAGCAGCAGAGAAACCAAAATTGAAAGAAGTATTGCTTACAGCTAATTATATTTAAGTGAAGTTGGAAATGTCCTTTTTTTCCTAAATGATTTTTTTCCAATTAAAAAAGCATACTTAGATTTTATTACCTGAAGAAAATAAAGACATCAAAAGAGCATGTGGAATATGACAGGACCAAAAGATTTGTTTTAAAACATTTCACCCAAACACTTCCATTTCAAGGCTGGCTTCAGAGTGCTAGAGAACAGCAACTTTAATCCTACTTACCTGTTCTATCCACTACAGTGAGCAGGACAGGAGAGTTAGGGCATGGAAACAATTCACGGCAATATTAGAAATCTAGAATTTCCCAGAATGAAAGTACAATAGGCCACATTCAATCCTTTACTGGTATAACCTAGAGCAGCAATTAGGTCCCACAATTTATCCTCTTCATTAGTTTACTCATCCATAGCACTATCCCAGTCAGCAGAACACAGAAGGATCAAAGCCCAGCTTTGTCCTGCTTCTTTCACAGCCCTCAAGCTCCACAGAGCCACTCTCAGATCTGCTCTGAGGGGATGTGAATGTTCATGCATAAACTCCTTTTAATATGTGAATTGGGAAAGCAAAACATTTGCAAAACTTAAAACTTTTCAATGGTTATAAACACAGTAAAAGTGTAGCGAAGTAAACATGCTCACCTCGTGTGGATTGCTGTAGCCCAGCAGAAGATTTGCTGCTTTAATGTCCCCATGGACATACTCATTTTCGTGTATGTACTCCAAAGTATCCAACTAGGAAAGAGTTCAGAACAGAGGACAGAACATCATCATCATCTTCTCCACTCTGCCCCCAAATATTTCTCATTTAGACAGAGGAACCAAGGGCTACACAGACTGAGCTGACAAATTTTGCTGGGACTAATGATGGCAAAGCAGAAACAAGCCATACTCTGCTTGAGATATCCATGTGGAACTCCCTGAGTACCAGCTTCTAAATCACAGAGCCAGAAGGAAACCAGTACTTTACAAACACCAGAGGAGATGCTGAGAACACCAAGCTCTTGGAAAGATCATATTCCATCAGCTCTAAAGGTCTGGCATACATTTGATCCTGCCAGTTATTACGTGACCAGCATCTCATGTCACAGCCCCCTGCATCAACACCTCCAGCTCCTCTAATTATTAAAAAATACATTTGCACTTGGCAACTCATCCAAAGGACAAGCCAATCCTGACTTTTGGAGTGTTACAAATTTATCAATTATGTGACTATGAAAGCTCTTCAATTAAAAAAAAATTATTTAGGTTAAAGAGATGCTTTGGATGCATCCAGTCTAAGAGTTCCTCATCTCTAACTTAAGACCATTGCCTCTACTCCACTCTCTATCCACCTGAGCTCAGCAGTATTCACAGTTTCACAACACAAATCATATTACAAAGGAGCAAGTATGTAACTTTCTGTTGGGATGTGCCAGTGACACCCATCTGAGAACAAAGCTGGTATTTGCAGACTGGCCAAATCCTGGCCTGTATAATCAGTGTGCTCAGCAAACACAGTGAAAATTTGGCATTCAGGCATGCAATTGTGAACTTTGACAAATATGGATGTCTAATACAATACCCTTCAGACACTGAAAAAAAATCAATACATGCTGAAACATGAGAATAGGCTTACACATCTCAGTCTAGACACACAGGTTGAAGTGGATGGTCTGTGCTTTAACCCATTAGAAAAAAAGTTGGTTTGACCAAATTTCAGTCTGTATGGGAGTCTTGATTTTCCACTAAATACCTTTTTCCCTAAAAAACCCCATAGAAATAAGAAAATACACAGCATTTACACATTTAAGTCTAAACTCAGCAGCCACCTAAAGGAGCTGTATTAGCAGGATAATTCTCTAGTTGAACTCAGCAAATGTGAGACACAGCAATTTCCTCTCTCTGTGCATACCATCCGTGCCCCAAGTTGCAGAACAATCTCCTTCTTAAACCTGCTGCCACAATCTTCAAAGATTCTTTGGAGGTCTTGCCCCAGTCTCTCCATGACCATGAACCTGTAGCTATGAGGAAATGCAGAAAAGGGAGGAATCCTTTAAGACATGACTGCAAGTTTGAGTTAGATTGAAAGGACTAAATCTCCATTTTTGAAAATGGGTCATCAGTCAGTCTGAGGCTTAATTACCATTTATCTCATTACCTTTTTCCCTTGTACTCAGCCAGGCCTGATCCCCAAAACACTGGAATTCCTAAACATCTTATTTTTTTGAGATTCATCCATTTTCTTACTGCAATAACAAGAAGAACATAACATTGGGTTAAAGGCAGCTGGGAACTCTAGGTTTGGGGTGTTTTCTCTGTCCTGGGGCTGGCCTGTCTCTGGAGTCCATTCCTTGGTGTACAGACAATAAATGTGGCCCTGTTCTGGCTGCTTGGCTTCTGTTCTCTCCTCTGACCAGAAAGGACAAGGCCAAGACCCAAATAACAAAACCTACAGCAATCCAGAAGTACCACTGCATGAGCTGGCACTGGTTCTGGCTTTCAAGCTCTAAAGCAACAGTTCTTAACAAAAGTAGTTAAACCCAGACTTGTCATTACCTCTACCTGAGACATTACTTACTATGCTCTTGTTTTGCTGCCCTCTGGTAAAACTTCAGCTCAGAAAACAAGGGGCCATTTTCAAGATATTCCTGTTGAGAAACAAATAAAGTTGGTATCATAAAAGGCCTTAGAAAGACAACAGTTTTTTAAGAGAAGCATAAAGGAAATAACAAGAGAATGAAACCCCTTTTATCTCCCATCTCCCAGATTCCATGCCACCTGAAATTTAATTTAAGTAGCTAAAAAGCAAAGTTGCTTGGCAATGCATTTTCATAAACAACACAGATTCTTTTAGATATTATTTAAGACACTATTTTCAGAAATATTTGAGATCAGGTGTGTTTGAGATCATAGTCTAATTTTCCTTACTACACTGTTGAAGGTTTGTAATCAAGGAAAAAAATCAAGTCAAGGAAATACTGTGTGTCATGGAAATGCCAAATATATCCCCAAGCAGGCAAAGGATATAAAAAACCCAGAGCACCAAAAGCAACAAGCATGCAATAAAGACCAAATGCTGAAAATAAGGGTGGATAATTAAGAGAAAGAACTGTATGCAAGTTAATAATTTATAAATGAGATCTGCACGTTACCACTTTAATGACATGCACTGCATCATCTTCTACAGGAACCTGAATTTGAGGGGACGCTGTAAAGGAACAAAGAGATGGAGATCAAGCTGTATGCAACAAAATGTAATTGCAAATAAAGAATGTGCTAACACTGAGTCAGGCAACCAAAAATACACACCAAAAGATGGCCTGGATTCCTGCTTTTAAAGGTCAGAGCTATGCCAAGTTCAAAGAAATATAAAACAAAACCAACACACAGAGAAATTTTAATCAACAAGTAGAGAAGCAATTTGAAGCCCTGTTCTCAGAAGTGTCCCCTGGATGTTAATTAAGGAGTAAGCAGGATGTCCTCAGTGCACACTGGCACCACAATGAGCCATTCCATTAGGACCCTGTTTAAGCCATTAGACCCTGTTTAAGCCATTCCAGCCAATTGGAAAACCACTGTATTGGGTTGCTGTCAATCTGCTGTCGTGACAAAGACACCACTTTAAAGTTCTGACCTACATTATGCCTCTAGACACGATTGTCTGCTTTCCTCTATCACAAATTAATTTGGCCCTAGAACCTTGATTTCTATTCTGGCATTATTTAGACACTGGCCTAAGTTGGGGATAGCACAGCCACCACCTGCCTAAAGGGGAGCTGAAGGATTGTGCCTCTCAGTGCAAGTAGAGATTTGAAAACAATAATTGACCACATGTGCCAATTACAGCCCAGGAGACAGAACCTCTGTGCACAGACAATGCAATCCTATTTTCTTCTGACCCTGAGAGAACTATCAGCTCTCTCTGATACTACTGAGGCTACATAGAGCTACGCTGGGATTAAAATTTAATGAGACTAAATCATCTTTTAGAATCATCACTGAAGAAAGGGAAAAAATACAATTCCTAGGAAATAAGTGTCCCTTTCAAACTTCTGATAATGATCAAATGCCAACAACAGTCCAGGTGTGAAACACTTCAACCATGAGCACACACAAAAATAGAGCTCTTTTAACCACATAATAAAAATCAAGTAAACTTGGATCTAATCAAACCATCCAAGCTTACTGTTTTTGATGGTCAGGGCATAAAAATACTTCTACAATGAACTGCTTCCTTCAGCTGCCATCTTCCTTCAATTCTATTCAGCATCTTGGATTAATCTGGCAGGGTACACACCCTAAACACCCACAGGCTCCCCACTGGCACTTCCCCATGTGAATGCTGCTGTGCTAATAACACATTAAAATAAAATTCAAATATTAAAACAGTAGCATTGGAAGGTGTGAACTGTCCATAGACTCACACAAGTAACAGTCACATCCAGAACACACATTAAATCTACTAGAAGGGAAGTTTTGGTACACTTTGCTCTTACCATATTTTTGCACTGAAGTGGGAATTAAGGCTCAGGCATTTATGTGTTTCATTTTTCTCAGCCACATATAGAATATGTGTTAATAGAAGACATTAGTAAAAGGAGCACATCCCATATGTTTTCACTGCATTCAACAACATCACATCACCCAAACAGAATTTGATGTGCTCATTTCACTGGTACAGATCAGAAAAAAACCTCTGGATAAGAAAATGTAATTCAATACCAAGTTACTTAACAGAGGTTTGATAGGTGTAGGCAAGTATCAAATTTAAATGTATTTGAAAGAGGCTGATCTAACTTCCCTGAAGACTTCTTGACATTTTATAAAAGAGGCCTCGTTCATGGTAATCTGGAACAGAGTAACAGCTGTCAGGGTAATGAAGAGGAGCAATTAACAGGAGGTAGCCCAGCAAAAGGGCTTCACCCCCGTGGTTCTTACACTGTGCTGGCTTGGATGCTTCTGGAGTCACACTGAAAGTCACACATCCTGAAGGAAAATAAACCCAAACATAACCAGCAATGGTTACAAAGTGAAAAGAGAGAAAAGTCATAGCTCAACAGGACACTGGAACAGGTGCCCCACAAAATGAGTTCCATTCAAGTGTACAAAAGGAAAAAAAGTATTTTTACTGCACATACATGGAACAAGGCACTACAGCCCCCACAAATAGCACTAAATCTCTGACACAGACAATGCTGGGACAGTCAGTCTCACCCATACAGGTGAGCAGAAGTTGTAGGTGCACCTTTTGCTAATCCACTTTAACCACCCATTCAGATGCCAACCAGCAATACTCCAGTCACAACTCAGAAAAAAGACAGACTATTTTTTTGTCCATAAATAAACATAAATGGTTTTTAAAAAATTGTCTCATTACTATGTATAGTTATTTAACAGACTGGAAAGGCTCCCAAGGTTTAACAAACAGTCTGATTACATACCTCATAGACCAGCACCACATACTCTCCTGCGAGTTTAGCTCATAGTTAATTACTGTACACTCGTAATTAGCCATGTGCTAGCCTCGTTCTGTGTGGTAGCACATGGCTATTTATAATATTACAATCAGTAAATGCAGACTGCAGGACAGTGAGCAGAAACTCTGCAGGAGAGCAGTGCTGATAGGCAGGAGGTCCCTGATGGCAGATAAGCACTCACAGAGGGTACCAGAAGCACTATACGGTGAGATTATGTTTGCAAAAAAGCCCTTAAAATAACATAACAAGTGCACAAGTTCCCAGCTTCTGCTGCTTTTGCCAACCAGAGATGCACAACCCCTGACATTTGGGGAGGGGGTGTAGGCAGGCACACACAACCCAAACCATTGTCTGCATGACTGGGAGCACTGGTGCAGGATGTAGCTGTGACGGAGGCTGGGGCTGCTTTCACCTCATGCCAAGAGGAGTCTCACAAAACATTTGCAGAGGGCAAAGGGCACAGCTCTGCTTTCCCTCCCTCCCCTTCAATCCACAGTCACAGCCAGCACACCAGAGTGGGGCACACAGCTTTAAAATGCCCTCTGAAATAAAGCAGGGCAGTAAGAGTCACATCCCAGCCATGATTCCCAACTGCTGTGCCTGCACTAAAACCTCACCTGGAATTAACCCATGCCCAGGATTCCCCAGTTGCACCCAGCACAGCAGTTATGGCCTTATCATCCACCTTAACCATGAATTTCATCCTTTTTGGTGCTGAATGCCACATCCTTAATTAATGGCACTCTCTAAATGTTAACCAGCAATGGTAACAAAAGGGTGTTTGTGGCTGAACTGCCATTTCCTACGAGCACACAGCACAATTGCAGCCTGACAGAGGAACGTGCCAATTCCCTCTGCCAGTTCAAACGTGCTTGTTGTAGTTTCAGCAGTTAATTTGTGGCAGTCACATTTGGAATATGGTGAAATATTTTCAATGGCTCTCACAGAACCACTTTTGTTGACAAAGTTTACACAGTGGAAAAGAAAACAACGTTGATTTGGCAGTTTGGAGAAACAGCCCTGCTCCTGTCCACAGCTGGTGTCTTTGCCACTGTTGGATATTTTGAGGATGGATTTGTTTGGGAAACACAAATAAAAGTATTTTCAGAAGTTCTCTAGTTGCTACTATTTTATTTTTGCTTTGTCCCATTCATTAGCTAATCCTGAGGAGTGATACATCAGCTTAGTTTTTGCAGAAATTTAAACCAATCTCAAAAATACCACATTTCTGAAGTTACAGGCTACCTATAAAGAAAGCTGGAGAAGTTCTGACTCTGTTCAAGTCAAGCCAAGAGCTGTTAAATTCACTGGGTAAAAGCAGGGAAGGAGTGTTGCTCAGAGCGTGTAATGATAAAAAGGACACAAGCTGCAGCAATAGAATTACTAAAAACAAAATGCACACAATAAAAAGCAGCATTTGCTATTAAACACAACTTCATCTATTTCCTACATAGGGAAGGTGCCAAGGCAAACAAAGCACATTGCCTCCCCCTCCCTGACACTGCAGTATCTCCCAAAAACTGAAACATTTCATGTTTGAAGTGTGTTTACACCCCACTTTCATTGCAGCCTAAGGAAGTTCTGCTTCTCTGTTACTTTATAGATGCAGCATCTTTTCCTGGACAGACTCTTTGCTGAGCAGGGTTTTGACCAGGTTTTATTCAAGATTCTTATTCCTTTAGCTTTAAGTGTGTAGAGAGGTTTTATACAGATTACAGATACATAACCCTCCACTAGACCCACCTTCTGCAAGACTTAACTAAACTGATTTTGGGACAAAATAATGTTCAATTGCTCTACTGTTTTGCAGGTAACTCCAAATGCCTCCAAGTTAAGAGCATTCAGTACTGGTAAAGCAATTTCACAACATTTCTTACTTGTGTTTCTGTGAAACCTTAATCCTGACTCACCAGAGTTTTTGTATGCCACACTAATGGAAGCCAATTGTTTGACTTTCAAAGTTAATTACTTCAAGCTGGAATAGGGATGACACATCCTTTAACCCCAGGCAGAAAAGCTTTGCGTGGCCTGCTCTTACAGCACTCTCAGATGGGAGCCCAGGCCTCCAATATTTAAAACTTGATGCACAAACTGTTTTCTGGCAGGATTCTGCTGCAGCCCATCTGCTGGTCTGACATGGTGCCCACTCAGAAGACACAATGCCAGTTTCAGCAGGGTACAGGTGCCAAAGACAACTGAAGGAGTGCCCTCTGTGAGGCAACAGGTACCTGAGCTGTCCTCCAAAGCTCCTCCTCCATCCCCCACTGAAGGTAAATAATAAATAAATTCCATCAAAACTGCTCTCCTGACCTCCCAGGATTACTCAGCATATGGAAGAAGAATCCCAACACATGATGTAGCAGAACACTGCAGTGTAAGAGCAATGACCTCTGCAGGCTTTGTAGCAGGCTCTCCACTACTGTGCAAAAATGAGTTACACATTCCAAGTGAAGACTGTCAGCTTACAGGGGACCAAAAGAAAAAAAGAAATGGGGAAGATTCCAGAGGAAGCACTCACCAGCAAGAACTGGTAAAGGTAAGGAATATTTTCTCTTTTTGAGATAGTGCAGGTCAGGCAGCCCTAAGTAGCCTCTGAGTAGCAAAATCATACTAAGTTTATAATTTAGTCTGTCTACAAACAGGGCACTTGCAGTATCTCTATTTGTATAGTTATTATTAGTGACTAGACAAAAAGACCCTACCTGAAGTGGTGTTTGTCTACTCACAAATTTATTTTCACACCTGCAGGTATTTTTTCACCTTGAAGTTGAGAAAAATCCATCCCTAACTTGAGTTACCTGCCAGTGCTTTTAATTGCAGGGCTTTGCTATTATGATCTGTCCTTCCACTGAGCTAATAAAAGCCATACTGAATTTATCTTTTGGTATAATTTTACTGCATTTTTAATTAACTTGCTGCATTATTTCAATTTAGGCAACTGCTGAAGGACTTTGTCTCTCCAGAAGCAATTGCTAAAGCAGCTTCCCAAGCAAACCAAGGAATGAACAACAGGACCAAGTGTGCTTCCATTGATGCTTCTCTTCCTTGACACAGGTACATCCCTTGCTCACAACTATACAAATTATCCATGGAAATTAGTCTGAAACAGAAACAAACTCTCTTTCCCACCTCAGCCTGATTCCCAGAATATCTGCAGTTACATTGCACTACAACCCCAGCTTAAAAGAACAGGACCTAGCAGACCTCCTCCAGAAGCAGGGCTCCCTGTACTGCTGGTATTAAAAAACAATATTCACTCATTTAATCACTGCTCAGGAAGAAATTTTTTCTCTCTTCCTTGAAAATGTGAGAAAAAAAACCTCATAAGGAGAGGAAGGTGCACTGGCTACACTGATCTCCAAGCAGGGTACAATTCAACGTTGACTTTATCAATACTTACTTTCCTGAGCTTCATAAAATTAAAACACATTTACAATGTGGTAAGGTCTGTCATAAAAACCACCATCTAACAAACATTTGTACATAAATTTTAAAAAATATTTTTGTTTATCAGAACCATCCCTTTCCATGAGAAAGAAGCCTGCAAGCAGATAGCACTGGATGCAGCAGGCTCCACGTGACAGACGAACCTTAACAAAACATTGTGTGACCTTTCTGCATTTACATTTTCAGTCCAAATTGTGCATTAATAGAGTGCTTGCAGCAGGACTAGAGAATGATTTATATAAAGACTGGTGTTAATTACTGGCTGTGATCAGAGAGATAAATGAGAGAATGTAAAGCTCCTCAGCTCTTGGTTCATTTTCCACTGCTCTCCACAGGGCTACAAACCAGAGTTGTGAGAGCACCAATGTCCCAGCCTTCCACAGGTGCTCTTCATTCTGCTCCCTTTACCAAAGGGGGAACAGCTCTACCTGAGAGCAAAGCAGCACCAGCAACACAACAATTTGGAACAGAATGGAAAGAGTAAGAATCATCAGGGAACAAGGGAAAGCACTTGTGAGGCAGGGCAGAACCTGAAGAATTTTCATGCCCACAATTAGAAGTTCTGAAGCCCTACATTTGCATCCTGGGACTCAGGGTCAGTAAATGGCTTTCAGCAGCTTTGATTTAGTGAACAGAACCCTCTTCCACAAAATGCACCCCTAGTAAATAGATTTTGCAGAGATACTGTAAAATTTCTCAAGAACGTTGTTATAGATTAATGGAGTATGGAATATCCTTAATGGGAAATTAAGCTCTAACAACCACATCAAAATCTTTACACTGCTACTGTAAAAGTACTTATTAAAAGATATAGCTGGCAAAGTTAACCTTTACTTTAGTAAAAGGGCTGTGCTCTTCATACCTGGCAGGCAATCGAACCTCCTGTCCCCCACCTCTCTACAGCTCCTTCTCTCAAAGTTAGTGGTCCTCTCACACCTTGCTCTGGATGTTCTGAAACAGGTCTGAACAACACAGAGCAAAGGAGGTCTCTTCAAACACCTGTATCTTAACCACAAAAAGTTGTCATCTACCTCACTTCCCCTGGTTCTCAAAGACAACTGAATTTTGTAGCATCAAGAAGCTGCTGAATGGTAAACTTTAATATAAACACATCAGAGATCAAGAGGTGGACAACAAAAAGAGAAAGCTTCAGTGTCAATACTTAGGGATGAATGTCCATTTTCTCTTTAATTGATGAGCTACAAGGGGAACTGAGCCTTCAGTGCAGTGCTGCAGGTAGCATTCACCGTTCCTGCTGAAAGAAGGGATTAAATGAACACAAATACCATTACAAAAGTGGCAGCTGCATTTCCTCAGCCATGCTGTCACTTACAAAAAACAGAGAATAGTAATACCAAGAGTCCCTGACTCTCATTCTAATCCACTGACTGCTCTCCACCTCAGTTCAGTGGGAGCCAAACTACAACAAACACCTCAGTATAAGAAATCACCTTGGTGGGCTCTGTGATCAGGCAGAAAACTCAAATCTGCCTGGAATGTCTGAATGCCATGTGCTAAGCCACCCTCAAGGTCCAGTGCGATTTGGCTGCAGCAGGGAATGACAGAGCCACATTCTGAGGGATTCAGGAACACAGCACTACTGGTCCTACACGTGGAGAGCTACACTCACTACAAACTTGCTCTCTGCACTGCATCCCCAGCTCCCTCACAGCCTTCTGTCTGTGGGAGACTTCTGCAGGTTCCCATCTCCCTGTGCTTTATCTTGGAATGGAAGGTCCCAGAGACACCTTTACTTCTTAGCCCATGTTAGGGTCCATTTCCTCATGTGCCCAGCTCACAGCACCTCTCAAACGTAACCAACTAATGGTTCAAAGGTGGTCATAACAAGGTAGTAAGATGTACCAAAAAGAAAAAGAAAATACTTTAACAAGTGCTCTACCCTTTGGCAACTCTGTTACCTGAAACCTCCGTCATTCCCACTGGCTCTGCCTGCAGAGCAGTGAGGAACAGTGTGAACCATAAAAATTCCAGAGGAAACCAAACCAGAAACTTCACCACAGGAACTTCTTGGATGTACTGCTACTGTATTGTGTGCTGATTTCTGCATAAAAGGAAGCTGGATTGTGTATAGGAGTGACTTGCTTATTAAGTTTTAAGCCTCAATATTCCAAATAGAGTTAATATTACTGTAACTCAAAGAGATCATGTTAGGCTTCATGGACAATGCAGTAAACTGCTTCTAGTTGATTCCTCACTGCTCCATACAAGCTCAAGTTCGCTCTAAACAGACACTGTGAACTAGTTTCTATATGCTGCCATGAAAAAAAAGAAAAACCAAGCTCATAATAACTGCCTTGGACGCAGGATTTGTTCTTTTTCAGAGACTAGCAACAGCAACATACATTACACCCTCTGCAGTGACCCAGAATGCTTTACAAACTGCCTTTCAGAGCTATTCACTTCTCACAGAGCACAAACTGACTGAAACGCAGCGGCTTCTTCTGAAGGAGTCACAGAAACTTATCTAGGCCAGAGCAAACACAGAGCACTGTTTCCACCTCTGCTGAAAAGATGTGAATTCAGAGGCAGCACCCAGCTAAGTATTGTTACTGTTTCAATTCCTGGATTAAAACTAATTTACTCTTGGGCAGAAAATAACACTTCCAAAAAGCAGAAACTGAAAGCGGGCTACAGAGCATGAGGCAACATAAGGCCAAAACCATGCCTAAGAAAAGCACTTTTACTTTGAAAAGCATCAACTGGCGGTGCTTTGACACAGCGGCACCCGGGTTACCCCACTCAAGATCCATAGAAAATCGTGTTAGTATCCAGCAAAATGAGCTGGACAGGCCACGGAGAACACTCTGCATCACTTGCAGGAATGGAGCAGGAACAACAGCCCAGAAAACCACGCTTGGAGCAAGGATCACCAAAAGCATGCAAACCACGCTTTTAAAAATTACTGCCTTTTCCAGTTCAGGAAGTTACAAAAAAATTTGCAAGTCACGCTCTTAATTATCAGCAGTATTTTACCTAAATAGATCAGGCCAAATCCTCCCTGGCCGATCTGATTGCCCAGCCTCCAGGTTTTTCCTTCAGTGTCTTTCAGGATCATGTCTTTAGGGAGCGGGACTGGCAGCTTGCCTTTGCCGGGACCTTTGGGCGGCATGGTACCTTGAGGGAGGGGAAAACGAAAGAGAAAGCTTGTTGAAAGATTGCTGCCAGAAGGTGGTAACAACATTCCTCGATGCGCTCTGCCTTCCAGCACAGAGCAGGGAGGGGGTGCGATGTCCCTCAGCCCGCTCCCCTTCACCCACCTCCACAGAGCCCCCCCGGCCTCCCCTCGCCGCCGGCCGCAAACTTCCCAGCCGGGCACTTCCGCAGCAGCCGGAGGAGGAGGAATGGCTGGCGGGACGCCGTCTTCCCGCCGAGAAACCCGGGGCGGGGAAACCCGGGGCGGGGATCGCGGCAGCCCCGGCCGGGCCGGGGACTCCCGCAGCCGCCCCCTCACGGCCCTCAGCGCGGCGGGGCGGGGCACGCGCCATTCCCGCCTCCCCTCAGCCCCGCCCTGAGGCGGCGCCACAGCCACCGCCTCCCCTCGGGGGTGCGGAGCGGGGAGATGGTGACCGAAAAGTCGGTGTGTCCCGGGAGTTCCGGCTACTCGCTCCGGGAGAAGGGACGCGGAGGAGCAGGGACGTTATGGGGAACGGAGAAGGAGAGAGATGGAGCAGGGAGATCATGAGGGAGATGGCGTCCGCTGCCATCAGCCCCAGGCGTTCCCGCTCTCCCGCTTCTGAGGCTGCGCTTCGCGAGGGAGGAACTTTTAAAAAATTATTTCGTGCACTGAGAAGTAGGAGATCAGATGGCCTCCTGCCTGAGATAAAAAAAGAAAATCTCAGCTGCCAGGATTTGGAGTAAAAAAACCGCCGAACTGTTCTCCAGGCGCGTTTGGGAGGTGCAGTGAAGTCACAGAACTGTCGCGGTCCCACGCTTCCCTCAGGCCACGTCGGTTTTCCCTCAGGACCTTCCTGGCAGCGGTCAGGGGTAACTATTCCCACCCAGAAACACACATACTCACCCAGAGCAGCTCAGTGGAGGAGGTGATGGCCACCTCAGGCTGGTTCCAGGCAGGGACAGACGAGAGATGCTGCTGAGCCAGGAGTCCATCAGGCCCATCCCCTTGTAAATTGCAGTAAAGGACACTGTGAGTGAGGTGAGTTTTAAATCCCCAAGATCCCAGGGCATAGCTTTGATCATGAGCCGCCATTTTGTACAAGTTTTGCTTTATTGATAGGGTCCCTTCACCCAGGTACACACCACCTAGGCAGACCTGAGGGGAAAACACCACACCACAACTATTAGTCCTTTTCTAGAAAAAAAAGGGTACAAAACTTAAAAGTTTAAGCCTTTTTTTTTAAAGACTCATGTCTTCTTAAAAAGAACAATCAAAATCCAAAACTTCAGCAACCACATAATTTGCAAGTAAACTTAAAAGTAGTAACACATATTACAACTGCAAAGCCTGCATTGCCATCAGTAAATTAAGCCTTTATGTAACAACCCTTTTGGCTTCATCAGTCTTGCAGGCTCTGTGGTTTTATCATTATTGAAAAGACCAGCTGAAAAATCACCAGCAGAAAGCTCAGCCATAAAGGGAACAAATTAAAAATTTTCATGAAGCATTTTGTGGAGTTTTTCCCCTTTGCAACAAATGCCAAAACAGACTGTAGGAGGGTGGTGTTGGGGTTGTTTGGCTCATTTAAAAAAGCAACCACAGATGCCCAGTTCAGCATCAAAGAAACCATCATCATCATCATCAGTGTTGTGTGTTACCTGGGTAAAGGATCTTTCCAGAAGAAAATTACCTCAAAATAGTTGCCTGGGAATCAGAGGACAAACCTCTGTTTAAGGAGAAACCTCTTTGCAACAGCAGAGCAAAGAAGTTATCCACATGATTAAACTGAAATGAAAGCATTATCAAAGGGCTTCCTGCTTCCAGGCTCTCCCTGCCCACAAAGTTTCCCTAGAAAGTGACAAAGTTTCATAAGAAAGTGAAAGAAGTCAGATGAGGTAGAGGAAAAAAACAAAACCAAACAAGTTAAGTATGAATAATTCATGGAGTTCTGAGGAATAGCAAACCATCTTTAATAACTTAGAGCTCTATCACAACTTGTGCAATTTAATGTTAATGTGTGGTATAAGAGGGTTTAAGGTATTTATCCTACAAGTTGTGAGAAATACCTGAGGGCTTGTGTGGTTGTTTGTTTTTTGGTTTTTGTTTTGTTTGGGTTTTTCTTTTTTTAATGAGAGAATAGATGCAAAGTTAAAGATTTTCAAGCTTTTATCAGTCATGAAAAGTTAAAATCATTCAAAGACAACCACACAGGAATGTAATAGAAACTAGTCATATGACTCATATTTAAAAAGAAAACATTAAAAGAAAAGTTCCTGCACATACCAGGCTGTTCCTGAAGAATGAGCTCCTATTTTAAATCCAGATCTATGTTAATAAACAGCCATAACCAGCAGGCCCACAAAAAGGTGTGTGTTACTAGCAAAGTTTTGATGGTTTGCTTTCAGACACTTCAAAATTAAATTGATACATACATAGTTTTAAAAATTAATAAAGACCAAAGACTTTACTGAGACAAGCTCTTATCTGCTTAGTGCCTTTGGCCCTGTTAAATAGCACATGCACGTGTTTTGTGGGTGGGCCTAAGAAATCCTCTTTTCCTGTTGGACTGAACTGGAGGTGGGGCTTTTTCTTTTCCCCTGTTTGTAATCAACCAATTAGAAACCTTCCCAAACTGTTATTCATTTCTGCTGATCAAATAAAGCCGAGTGCCCTCTTCACAGTTGCTACAAATTAGCAGTTTGGGGAGGTGATAAAGGGGATGAATGACCATAACAACTACAGATGTGGGGGTTTGGGTTTTTCAGGAAAGCCTAAATATCATGGAAGCGATTTCCCTTCAAGGTGGTACAGCTACCACTACTGCCAAATTCAAAAATCCTGGTAGGAGAAATGTGAATGAATAATAAGAGTAAAAATGCACAAATCCTACCAGTATCAAATTCTTTCAAGCACATATTCTGGAGAGTAACAATCAGCTGTGCTGGCTTATCATGGGCTTCATTTAAAGATTCTCAGGGAGGCAGTGTTTTAAGTGTTTAATAAGACAGCAAACCTGTCCTGAAGCTGTATTTGTTTCTGTCTTTGTCTTAAAGCACCGTAAATTAAACATTTGGTCCATCTTCCATTTATTTTAATTTTTTCTACTCCTTGCTCAAACCTAAGCTTGAATACAAAAGATTGCAGTCAATTATATGAAATCTTGCAGTGTCACATGCACAAAGCCCCTTAAATTTCCTACAGCAGGTGAGCACTTGTAGCTTCTCTCACCACTGCATTGTGATGCTTTTGTGGTATTTAACACTGACATTTTAGCACTCCCACATTCAATTTCCCTGCTTTGCTCCACATCTCACTGATGCTTAAAATATCATGGCTAAATTTACTCCAGACATGTAACAACTCGATATCAAGAGCATTGACAGAAGGCATCAAGTTTCAGAAGTGCTTCCCAGTTTGTGCTGGGAGATCTGTTTGTGTCCCTGTGCAGATCCCGGGCTCCTGCTGGGCTCGCTCCATTGTTGCTGCTCCCTGCCAGGTCCTCAGAACTTTGGGAGAAATTTCTTCCTGCAGTATCTGGGCAGCTCCAGCACCCAGGGGCCGTGTTGCTCAGCTCAGTCACTGCTGGGTGCACTGACACCCATTTCAGAGCCTCCTGACTCTATTTTGTGTGGCTGGCCCCATGGTTGAGATCACATAATTACAATAATTAGCAAGCTCACCTCAGAGCAACCCACCCAAACCTATGTCCATATGGTTTGCAGTAGCTAATGAGTCAGTTAATGTGCTATGTCCAGCAGTAATGGACACTCAATATGGATGGCATGGAGACATCATTTACCAAATCCATGACTGATTAAGGCTTTTCATTCAGACAGTTCTTGTACTTTGCATCTCACGGTAAGTTCAACCTATTAGAGGTGTTTACGTGTTCAGAAGATCAGAAGAAAGAAGCAGAGACTTGAAAAAGGCAGGTAAGAAATTAGTTCTCTTTTTAAAGAAAATACAAAAGATTGGAGATCTGGGAACTTTCATTTGAAATAAACAAAGATTATTTGAGAAGTGCTGTTAAAGTACAGTGACAGTGGCAATAGGTGACATTTGCTTTAGTGTAAAGTAGCCTGAATGAATGACTCCCACACTTCCAGAGGGGTCACTTTAGCCCCTGGAACTCACCTTCCTTTAACACTCCCCTTGCTACCCATCCCATGGAGTTGTGAGCCAGTTCTACACCCTGAACTCAGTTCTACACCCTGAACTCACTCAGGAAACCATTACAAGGAAGGCAAACTTCCTGGCAACAAAAGCACCCAAAAGCCCTGAGAAAGGTAAGAAGGAATGCCTGGCTCTTGAATGAGCCACAGAATGTGCCCAGTCAGGGTCAGGATTCTTCTCACTGAGGAATTATTTTAATTTTAAAATGCTGCTCTCTCATCATTTTCATGGCTGTTGGGATGAGCTGGTACTCCCTGCTCCTGTCACTAGAACTGCAGAGGTGGTCAGAGCCTGGGCATGTTCTCATCTCTTGGATGTCAGAGGTTTTATTGCTCGTGCCTTTAGAAAGCAATTATTGCTGAGCACTGAAGAAAAAGTGTTTTCTTACCGATTTTTATTTTCTTTCAGAAATATGTGAAGAGGTAATGTAAGTTTATAGGTGTTGTGGGAATGGGTTGTGTTTGCAGGGAGAACAGACTGTGTAGTGCTCAGAGCAGAGAAGGGGATCAGGAAGATTCCCCTCCTGGGAGTAATTCCTGGGATCCTAATCCTGGTTTGGCCACTGCCTAACCTTATAGGAATAATTTCCTATTTCTTTCATTTTATCCATGGAAATCATTCCATTTCTGAGATTATCCACATGAAGTTGTTCAAGAAGGGAAACTCATCTGTCATGGCATTCTTTATTCACATATCAATGCTACTTTTTATATATAAACTTAATTATGCTGATAGGATATATTAAATATGACTCATTTTACTGCAAGATTGATTTTTTTTTTCCCTGACCTCAGTATAAATATTGATCTTCATGATCTTTAAATGTAGTGCAAAGGTGGTTACATTAATGGCATATTAATAGAAAGTAGCCCTGACCATGCAATATTAATATATTTGCATTGTTATTTCTCAAATCCCAACCAGAAAAAAGAGGCAAGGTGCCAATGCCTTCTTTCCCAGGAGAAATCAGGGAGCCATTGGCTGTCCTGATTGTTGAGACTCCTTTCTATATGTTGTTGTGTTCTGGTTTTTTGGTTTGAGGTGTGTTTTGGGTTTTTTTTCAATTAAAAAACTAAAACCAGTGGTGAAGTGACAAACAGAGTGTATAAAAGATCAGATAAAACTGGAGTGGAATGGGATGGGATGGGGATGGGGATGGGATGGGGATGGGATGGGGATGGGGATGGGATGTGTTGGGATGTGTTTCCAGCCTGTCCAGGAAAGCAAGGCACTGTCTGAACCTGACCATGCTCCACTTCCCACTGCCGTGCTGTCAACTCCTTGTGCAGAATCACAGTTCTAGGACGAGAAATGGGATCATTTGATGGTTTGTGGCTGTCATTTCAATAATCAGGCTGGTCATTTTCTTAGCAGCTGATTTTTAAAAGCAGTTGCTTTATTCAAGTGAGGTTTACCCTATGTGTGTGACTTTATTTATTTTTCCCTCCTTCTCTTTTGTGTTTATAGTGACTCTTGAAAATCCAGGCTTGGAAATGCTTGTTCTAACGGTTGGCTGAACCAAGACAAGTCTGTTAGTTTTTAATACTCCTCACAGAGTAATTGTAGGTGAATTTTCTATAAATTCTGCTTTAAAAGGAGCAGGGATAAGAGGTTATACATTGAAATAACCTTTAAATGGTACTGTACATTTTCTATAGGTCCTGAGAAAACTGGGCCTATTGAAACCCTGTTTAATTCAGTATTACCAATTTCATGAGCAACAAAACCAAAAGAGAAGTGTCCTTAAACAATTTGCTGAAAAATATGAAGTTGTGAGGTACTGGGGTATTGGTTAGAGAAATAAAACAGAATTTTAGGGTACAAAATATAAGTCTGTGCCTTTGGAAACTGCTGGTTTGGAGGAAAAAGAGGAGAAGCACAGGAGGACCATGGGCTGGTAATGTGATTTTAGAAGTGTAGAAAGGGCAGGTCTGATTCTAGATTGTATCAGATGAAGTGTTTTATTATGAAATTCACAATACCTGTGTGGTAGCCTTCAATTGAGAATTCATCTTTACAGTCCTTTAGGGTTAAATCGTGAGATTTATGTCAAACAATGCAGAGGGCAATGGCCAAACCCAGTTTTTCTGTGGAGAGCAGAGCTGGATTGAGTGGAAAAGGAACCCATCTGCTGGGAAGCAGTTCGTGTAAGAAACAGATTTGATAAGGAGTTGTGAAGAAGTTTCTTGCCAGAGGCAGAATAAGCAAAATTATGGGTTTTTTTCAGATGTTAGGTGTGCTGGGGGATAGGAACACACTCCTTTGCATAAGCTGTAAATAGTAGGGAATTAATTAACTTGATAGTTGAATTAAGAGCTGGGCAGAAGACAAAAACAGGATATTTGTTTTGTACCTTCAGAAATACCAGGAAAGGTAATAATGAGGCAGAATTTATTATAATATGAATTATTTTATGATATGCAGTGCTACATTGTGCAATCAGCCTGTCTCTCTCTGCTTCATGATGTGGAGACCTTTTACTTCCATATACTTTCATGCCTTGCACAGGAAAAAAAGGAGGCAAGAACTGATGAGTTTGGAGATAATTTTGTCTTTTCCTGATAGGATTTTCTAGGAAAAAAAAGAGATTTTCAGCTCATTTAAACACTGTTATTAGTTTGGTGCTTCCAAGGCATAGAGACACAATAATAGTTTTGCACTATGCAAATAAATTAAGACAATGGCACTTAACAAGTGTTTCAGGAGCATCCTGGGCTCTTTGTCCCAGAAGTTTTCAAGGGAAAATCGAACATGTTTACTTGTTGACTTAATCTTTTGATGAAAATGCAGGTTTCTGCACTTCTCTGTGACTCTAGAAATTAGTAACTACATGTATCTATTAGGGATATCAAAAGAAACAGTTAATGTCTGTTCCTGCATATGGTACTGTTAATGTGCTTGTTTGTGTGTCTGTCTGCTCTTTGCTTCCCTGCTTCTGTGTGTGATATTTTATTGGAGCACATGATTTGGAGAAGCTGACTGCCTGCTGTGATATTTATCCTATATAAATTCTACATTAAATGACAAATTTTAGACCCATCAGAGACATAAGACTAAGTCCATCCTATTTGTATTATTACTTTCTAATGAATTCTGTACTACAGCAGGTGTCAAATCATATCTGTTGTTTTGCAATCCAGTATGAATAGAAGATGTATTGCTATTGCAAATGAATCTAATATGAATCTAATGAGCAGTAATGAGCAACTGTTTTGTCATTATTGAGGCAACCACTGTGATGCTAATAAACTCTCATTTCTGCTACTTAGAAAAAAGCACTGACCAGGATTTATCTCATGGCCTTAATGTCCCAAAAGCCTGAGGCAAAAGAGAAGAGTGGAACCCCTAAACTGAGCGTAATTTAGTAATTTTCTGTGTGGCAGGCTTCTTATTTTCTCTTATTAAATGAAACCTGGTTTAAAGCTTTCAAGCTTTCTTACATTTGAAAGGAAAATATAAAGAATGAGTGTCTGTTAAAGAAACATAAAGTTAAGAACATGCCTTAATTTTCTTTAGCATAAGTACACTAATTCCATACTTCTACACTTGGCAGTGCTTTTGTAATGTGAAGTCAACTGTGTGCAAAAGTTTTAAAAGCAGTCACTTTAAAAGTAACAGGCCATGAAATCAATACAGAACTCTGATACATTTTAGGGGAACTATCTTAACTCTATTTTAATTGGAACTTCATTTTTTATTTTTAAAATTTATTTTCATTGTGTGTGGATCATAGTACTGCTGAAAAAACAGAAATAACTTTGATGCAATAGAATCAATAGCTTATTCCATAACTGAAATGCAAACAAGTTTTGACTTCTGTGTGGCTCTGCATCTTCCAAGGATAAATAATACATAGAATGCTACATAAAGCTGTGTGGGAGGGACAGCTGGGCCCATGGTGCTTACAAGTGGTGGAGCACAGGAAAACCAGTTAGCACTGCTTTTCTAAAAGCTGAGTATGATCCTTCCATCAAAAAATAATGCTTCTGTGTATTGAGTCTTCCTGGAGCCATCCCCCTGTGCAGTAAAATGCACTGGAGAGATTCATTTCAGTGCTTCATTTGAAGGCCTGGACTGTTCTGTGTGGGGTGCAGCTGTTTGCTTTACTACAGTACACTCCAGACTTGCTGTAACTGCTGGATGGAGACTGGATTGCCAATATTTAAGGTATTATATAGACCCAGCAGTGAAACTGTGAATTCCTGAGCAAGCCAGGGGGTGGGCATTAGGACAAGTTACAGCAGTCATCTCTCAAAGTTGCAGATAGGGTGTCAGAGGTTGTAAGAAAGCCATAAACTCTTCCTTCTGTGCTGGGGCACTCAGAGAACTCCTGGGCCCCTGAGCAGGAGCTTGCATTAGTTCTCATTCACTGACATTCCAGTTCCATCTTGATGCCTAAGGAGGGAGGGGAGGAGGGAGTTGGGCTTTCTGTCAGCTGCTGTGCCAGTGCTCTGCTGTTAGCTGGGTGGGCCATGACATTCAGCTTCTCTGCCCATCCTCAGTATTATATGGATCAGATTTACTCACCCTTTAGGTAAAGCACAGGAGTATTTTTCAGTACTGCTTGATGTGCGATGTTGAAAAAGACAGCTCAGCTGTACAGCATCAGTGCTCTAGAGCTCACCAGGAAATGCCTTTCTAGGAATGTTCACTCCAAATTTCACATGGCTTCACTCACTCCAAATGGAGTTACTTCTGCTGCTCCACAACTTGTTTGTACCACAAAGCAAAGCATGGTAAGGGAGACAATCAGGAGCTTTGTTTTGAAGGTATAACCCAAATACTGGTGGAGATGCATCCCTAGTTCAGAAGAAAGCAAGGTCCAGAGAAGCAAGAACAGGTCCAGATCCAAGAATTACTATTAAACCACCATCTCCAGACAGGAGAGTCTGTGAGTTGTACATGATGATAAAAAGACTGTGGTTATAAAGATTTCGGATGAAATATCTGATTTCTTTGTGCTTTAGGGTGTAATGGGCTATATTAATTTCTTTATTGGGGATTTGATTCCTTAGATGATACATAAATTTTTGTGATGCAGCACATCTAATGAAGGCTTTTACATTGCTCATGGAATTAATTGTATCATATATACAAGTAACAGTTCAAAAGAGTAAATTAATACTGTGTAAAAGTTCAAGACTATTTATATTTCACTTTGCTAACTACAATTTCATAAAATTGTGTAAGTTAGGCCAAGAAAAATCTCTTGAGGTCATCTGTTCCAACACCAGTACACAAAGCAGGACCAGTTCTGAAGCTTTATTAGTCTTCAAAGCTCAATCAGATTGCTCAAGGCCAGAGCTTTCCTGTCATTTGAGTGCTGTAACAGTTTGTTATTGAATGTCTGGCAGCTTTATAACAATTTACATTTTTCCTGATTGCTTTCATCTGCACTAATAACAGATGTATGTTATGGTGGCATCCCCAGGTCTTTGTGAGGGCTGGATCTTTCCTAGAGCAAACATGGCAGAAACACGGAGGGGGAAGTGTCAGCTATCTGGAATGTAGTTTATGATCACTAGGCAGGGATGTTTCAGGGCAGTAGAAGACACCTTTCTGTTGCTTTTTTTGTGCAGCACCTCATAGACAATCTCTGCATTCTGGATTCATAACTCATCTGTACCTGCTAATGAATGGACTACAAAATTTAGTGCCAGGGGCAGTAAGTGTTGAGGGGCTGTTTGTCTGGCAGTCTTTTTTTTATGCTAATGAATTTTGCTCCCATGGAAAAGCAAAGCAGTTATTAACTCTGAGGCCACCTTGCCATGGAATTACTGAGCAGGAGAAAGTTGTGTGACTGTTTCTTTAGACACTGCCATGTGTTTGAGGGTCAATAAGGAGCTGTGATGGCCATTCTGTGGCTCTCTGTCCATAATTCTGGCAGCTCTGGACATTTCTCTGAGGTCTCCCATACATTCTGAAGTGCAGGAATGAAGCAAAAATGTTTGATGTGTGAGGTCAAAGGGGACTTGAGCAATCAGATACTCAGAAAAGAGTCCTAATGGCAGCAACATTCCCAAAGATGAGAATGGGGAGAGTTGGCAGCAAGGGAGCAAAGGAGAGCTCAATGTAGTTTTACAGACTGTGCCCAAATCCCAAGAGGCATCGTAAGTGTGTGGATTACACAACTCTCTCCTGGCCAGGGGCAGACACAGGGAGCAGGTGCTCAAGGCTTTGTGTTGCTCACCTTGCAGCCATGGTCACAGAGTAGCCTGGGGGGTACCCACAGTGGGTTGGGTAGGAAGGGGCTTGCTGCTGGCATTGGGAGCAGACAAATTTGGGAAGCAGATGTTGTTTAGACCATCTTGGAAATCTTCAGTAGTGCAGGGAACTTTCCAGCAGCTCTACCAGTGGTGCACAGACCCTGGTGCTGACTGCACTGTTTGCAACTGTGTCAAGCTCCACCTAGAAAATTTCACCAAGAGGATAAAAGAGACTCCAGAATTAAGCACTGTGACTGAAATAAGTGGAAATTCAGCTCATATGATTATAATTTTTCTACTTGTCTGAGATGAAACTGCCTCGTGTGTCTGTGCCTGACATTGTCATTACATCACTACAGTGACCTACTGTAATTGAGTGGTTCATCAGATCGAGCCTTTATGGAAAGTAGATTGCCATGGGAAGGCATTTGAGGAAACCCCTTAAGGATATAAATATCACTTGCAGGAATCCAGAGGCATGTCTTTAGGAAAAGAAAAAAGATTTCCTTCCAAGAATCCGAGTCGTCATACGCTACTACTTTTACATAAATAATGAAGCAGCTGTTTAGTGTAACCATTGAAAGCTTGGACTAACTTTGTTTATGCACACCAAGCCCCAGACAGTCTCCAGAGACTCCCTTCCCCTTGATTATGGCTCTCTTCTCTGTTCTGCTGCTTCCTCTGAGTAAATGTCAACAACAAATTAATCAAGGGGTCATTAAGCTCTAATGATCTATCCCAGTCCATCCCCTTGTTCACACAGAATAGAATCACAGAATCATTTAGGTTGGAAAAGACCCTCAAGATCATCAAGTCTGACCATTTCCACAGCACTGCCAAATTCACTGCTAAACCACATCCCTGAGCTCCACATTTACAGGGTCAAACCCCTTCAGGGATGGTGAATCCACCATTCCAGGGCAGCCTGTTCAGTGCTTGACAACCCTTTCAGTGATGAAATTTTCCCCAATATCCAATGGAAACCTCCCCTGGTGCAGCCCAGATCTCATCCAGTCTGGATTGAGGAGAACAGCCTTGCACTTTGTGTTAAAGAGCTGACCCTACTCTTTCAGAGTGAAGGGCACCTGAATCCAAATGAGAGGGGCAATCTGCATAAAGAAAATGGACTCACATTCCCTATTCTAATAGGTGGCAGAAAATCTATAAAGAAGCTCTTTGTAAGTGTGTTCCCAAAGTGAGTAAAGGAGCAATAATGCAACCAAGGTAAATGTTACCCTCACAGCAGAGGAGCCTGCAGAGTACTAACATCAGAGAAGGGCTGTGTGTACTGTGCAGTATGCTAGGAACATATGGATAAGGAGCACCACAGCCAGAAAAAGGCCATTCCAGATGAAATTCAAGTCCTAGGAAGCAGATCTATACCTCAGCATTCCAAAACTGGGTTGACTTTAAAATGTCATTAAATCATTTTGGTTTGCTGTGTGTGGTGACTGTTAAATATGAAGTATGGGAAATTTGCAGGGGTCTTGTGAAATGAATGTTTTTCTCTCCAACTATAAAAGTAATCTTGTTTCAAGTCAATTCCTGTCGGCTCTTCCATCCTACCAAGTTTTGACAGGCCACAAATTTGGCCTCATTAAGTAGGTTTGGCGTGGACATTAGAGGGTTTTATAACTTGTGATTATTACAATGGATGATCACGCTGGCTGTCACAACCTTCACATCTCTCTGGAATTTCTACACCTTTCACACATTGTATTGTTAATCAGAAATATGCATTGTTTTTGGGTTCACAGCAGTTGTGCTCTGTAGTTTAACATAATTTTGTAATCCAAAAAGAAATCAGTTCAGTCTGTATTGCTGCCCTGCAAGAAGGTACTTGTTCCCTACAATTGGGTGAATTGGAATTGCTTAATTTTCACTTTGTTTCTAAGTTCTCAAGGCTTCCCTCAAGCTATCAATGATCTTGTCATTCTCTAGCTCTCATGTGCTTTGTTCCTTGACTCTATAGTGGAGTTTCACTGTGGCTTTTAAATCTCTTTTTTAATAGCTAAATGCACAAGGGAGTGAGGTTCATTTCTAGTTCTCGTGAGGTATTTATTGTCCCCAGTTATTCTGTACTATTACAGGCTTAATTTTTTGGCAAAAGGGAGAGTAAGGTAATTCCAACCACCCTGTCTGAGCACTCCTCAACACTGTCATGCCTTTGTATTTGTCTAATGCAAGGGTTTAATTTTATCAGTGTTCCTGTGCATCCTTCCTGATTAAAGGAGAGTGAGAGCTTGGTTACTGCCCAGATCACCTTTGATCTTGTTTGAGAAGGGCCTCTCTAGAGGCTCTTGGCAGCACTGAGCAAAATCTTGGTGTCAGCCCATAGCAGAGAGGCTGCCTTGCCCTGTGGAACCCTCCTGCTCCCGTGGCTGTGCTCATCTCCTTCAGCAGGCAGCTGCTGTCAGTGCAGAGAGCCCTAATGGAGCTGTGCCTGGGATTGCTGATGAGCTGCACCAGGGACTGCTCTGCAGCTCCCCAAGGAATCCCTCAGCTGAGCTGTGTCCTCCTGGAGCCGCGCTGCCCTCGGTGACACTGCGGCTGTGTGGCGCTGTAATGCAGCACTCCCAGGCACGGCGGTGGGAAAGTCATTCTCATTTCAGCTGGGAAAGGCACAACTCAAGTGTCTGAGTGTTAAAAGATTTATGTTCTTTTCATCAGCCAGCCCGGGACGTTTTGTACAAGGCCATTTGGGAAAGTTCAAGGGTAACTTGATTTTTAAAGTTTTGTTGTGATAGCAAAGAGAGATCTTTTTCCAAGAATTACTGGAATGATAATAGCTTTTTAAAAAAAAGAACTTTTAAGGGAAGGAGGAGTTTTATGGATTAGACAAGAGGCTATTTCTAAACAGAGAAAGCATAAAAGCCACCTTTCAATTGAACTCTGTAGTTGGGGACAAAACAGCTTAATGAGTATTGCAAGCAATAATCACGGGGATAAAGACACAGGCTGAGCCTCTGGAGAAGGTTCTGGTGACAGTCATCCACCTCCTGATTCCTGCTGTGAAATCCAGGGAACAGAAGGCAAAGGACATCCAAGTGTAGTAAGTGGGAAAAGGGTAACAGATATTTTACATCGCAGGTTTAAAGACATTGTAAAAAGAGAAGTAAAAGAGGATCAGGAAAGAACTTATACTCACTGCTTATATCCTATTGGGCAGGAATGCTGCAGACTTCTGTACCTTCCAGGAACTTTGTTTTCAGTGTCTTGGGATGATATTGATTTATTTTCCTGAGGGCTCCCCAAGATGTATTTTTAAGGTGCAATGCATAAACAAAATCTGCTTTGCAGTCACTCTTTCCAGCTTTAAAGTGAAAACGCTGTGATAAATGCAGAATGTGTGTAAAACATCTTTCAGAACGTGGCATTATTTTCTCTTTATAGCTGAGTGGGCTTTTATTAATTGGTTGCAAAATGAAAATATCAAAATCCTTGTTCAAAATGCACAGTAAGACCCATAAATGCTTAAAGAAAGGGCTGTGTTTATCAGTGCCATTTTCTTGCTGATATTTGAATGAGTCAAAGAACACAAGCAGATGAAATAGAAATGTAGGCAAAACATTTAAAAGTCCAAGTGCATTATCCTTCTGGTACTCTTCAGAATTTTATTCTTCTGTTAAAGCACACAACAGGCTTTCAAGTTTGGGGTTTTTGATTTTTAAAAAACAACTCCTGTGTTGTAATGTGCTGTGGACTGGTATGGGATGGACTGTCCCAAGTGACACACGATGCTCATATATGAAGTCATTTGAAGGTTTTGCAGCTTTGCAAAAGAAGCAAAAGCTTTGTAGTTTAGGCATCAAACTACAGAGGTGCAAGTCTTTTGTCTGCAGCAGGCTGAAGATTATGGATTATCAGAAAAAGGAGGGGAAAATCCTGGTAAAGGACTTTTGCAAGAGGAAGCAGTTAAAGGGAGAGTACAAGCATGTGCTTTTTGTGGTGTGATCACAGTACTGGTTACTCCCAGGGCTTGAGTGTAATTCAAACACAGGTATCTGCTTCATTCAGGTACCAGAGACAAATTACTCTGATGACATAATTAATGAATATTTGGCAGTGTAGCAAAGAGAACCAAACAAACTCACCTTTATCAGTATTTAGCTTTTCATGAACCTTGTATCTGTTTCACAGATGCCTATCCAAGGTACATAATAACCATTTGTAAGAATTCAGGTTTTTTCACAGGACATTTGTATGTGTGGGGTTTTGTTGTTGTAGTTTTTGTTTTGCTTTGTTGAAATTAAACCATTGATTTCCAAGAAAAGCAGCAAACCAGAAGCCTGTCTTAAAGTGCATTTGCTTTGTGGTTTTGAAATAGTCAGTGCTATCAGTCGTTCAAGAAAGTAGGGATGTATCAGATGATTTCTAGATAACAACAAAAGTGTTTAAAATATAATTAAAAATTATATTTTCATATTTTAATTCATGGAAGTGTATCTTCTGTGACAGATATGTAATATTCCAACCCACTACAAAACCAACTTTTTAGATAGAGTTTAATTTGTTAAAATCAAGTGAAAATTCTTTCAACCATTTTGCTTTCTTTTCTGGTTTTTACCCCTTGTTAACTTGTCATGTAAGGATTACAATTATCATTGATTTGTCATTTTTCTATGACAAAGACACAGAGTAAATTGTAACATCTAGAAGAGAATATCTAGAATAATTTGAATTTAGTTAATGTTTGTGTGATATCTAAAGAATCTGTTCAGCCCAGTATTATGAAAGCTTAGTTTATTAAACAAAAGGAAGCTTTCCTGCACAACTTATTCTTGTGAAAGGTTTCAAAGATTCTTCCAAGCATTTATGCCAACAAGACTTTTTTATTATACATTCATATGATAGGCAGTCATCCACAAGAGCAGGTTTGAAAATCAGAATTTTTAAATTCTAATCCTAACAGAAGTGTGAGCTGAAGGTGTCCACAGCTTCTTGCCATGTTCCAATGTCTTATATTTGTTAGTCTAAAGATCTTCTGTGACCATGCCATAAAACTTACTGCCTGTTTTATGGACTTAGAGAATTTGAGAAAAAATAGTGCTTCTTGTTGAGTCCTGCCACCTTCATGGACATGGAGCATTCCAGGCTCTGCAGATGAACAGAATTTCTTGGAGGCAGAGCACAGCTCCATTGCCAGTTGTGCCTTCTAGACAGAATAAACTCTTAAGACTTCTGAGCTTTTGGGTAAATGCTCAAAGAAGGAAAGATTGGATTTTGTATAGTTTTCCTCAGCCTAGCTTGCCACAATGCAGTATTTCAACTTTGCATGGATTACTTTCACTCCCTGATTTTAGCACGGAAGCATTGGGGTTTGTGCCCACATAAGCAGCCAAGTTTCCTGCCAAGGAGCTGAAATTCCTGCCAGTCCCTTGTGGGGCAGAAGAATCCCTGTCTTCACTTTCTGTGTGCACAGGGAGCTGCGCTCTTCCAGGGTCCCACAGGAAACCAATATCAAAGTCCAACAGATGTGTATGGACAGCCAGAAATGTATGGACCTTCCCTTCCATGTGTGTCTTTCTGCCAGCATGTTCACCCTCTGCTTCCCTTGCTTTTCCCTTCCATTGCACTCCCCTCTTCTTGGAAAAGCCCCTCCTTGCCTCTCAGTTATTCTTTATTTAGACCACTCACACTCTCGCTTCATTGCAGGAAAGCTCTGCAGTCCCATCTCATGCTGAGCATTAGCTCTTTTGTAAGTTGTGGTGCTGCTTTGTTGTGCTGTGAGATCCAGCTGGGGACAGATGTGCTGCTCCTGCTGCGCTCCCAAATGTCCCCTGTGGCTGGAGCAGAGCTGCAGGGATAGAGGATTCAGTGCAGGCTCAGGAGCAGCAGCAGGAGCACAGTAAGTGTTGGCTCTCACCAGGTGCAACACTGCAGCATGAAGCCTCTCCATGCTGGAAAGACAGCAGCAATATCTGAGTTTAGAGCTTTTCTGAGCTTAGAAAGCAAAACACAAATAAAAACTCAGCTGAACAAAAGCTGAGTCTATTAAAGAAGCATGTTAGTTCCAGGTTCTGTAAAAAAGAAGCTGCTTTGGAATAAATCTGACCTGACAGTGACCTTCAGAATAGACTGATCTTCCCAAAGGAGCTTCCTAATTTGTACCTATAATGAACACATCATCTATATAACCCATTCCTGTATTTGAACTGCACCATGTTTGTTCCATTATATGATGAAATACAGATGTTTTTCCAGACACACCAGGAAGCTATTTCTAAATCATCTTTTGCCCCACTGCTGACTAAATAAAGTGATTCCAGGCTTTCAAGATTTAAACCAGGTTCCTCTCTAAACAGTTGTTGAGGGTTGCTTTATAGTCCCTGTGACCGCAGAGAGACTCCTGCTATTTCACAGGATCCTTGCCCAGCACATGTAGAAAATTACAGAGTTAATAGCTAACAGTAACCATTTTCTCCCACAGCTTTCAGAAGCTTTATTCTGTTCTGGAGTGTGCACAGTCCTCATGCTGACAAAGAAACTGAAGCCTGTCCCTTTCTAACCATATGGTACTTATGTTCTTTCTAGCAAGGCAAAAAACCCCTCTTACATATGCTTGTTTCCCAGGATGGCTTTCACAGGGGCAGCCTGGAAAATGTCACAGAATGGAGCCACAACACCTCTAAAAAGAAAACTGGGACTAACTTCACCTGTGGGTGGTTACCTAGAGTAACACATTTCTGTGGTAAGCAGAGACTTCTTGTTTTGTGACCTCTTCTGTCCCTACAGAAATGTGTTGGTCACTTCTCCAGCGGACTGCTGATCATCCCATTATCATCATTTTTTTATTCCTTGACCTTCTGTCAGAGACTGCCTGAGCCACCCCATTGCAATGAAGGGAAGCCTAAAGACAGCTTTATGTTGTGCCATTTCACTTCTCAGGAATATCTTTGTGAAATTTGAAAAGTTAGTTCACCTGGAGTATTTAGGCCAGATTTCCTAAACTGCTGCAAAGGGCCATTGTTCCTTTCAAAAGTACCAAAATTCTCTTTCTCTTTCTCTTTCTCTTTCTCTTTCTCTTTCTCTTTCTCTTTCTCTTTCTCTTTCTCTTTCTCTTTCTCTTTCTCTTTCTCTTTCTCTTTCTCTTTCTCTTTCTCTTTCTCTTTCTCTTTCTCTTTCTCTTTCTCTTTCTCTCTTTCTCTTCTCTCTCTCTTCTCTCTTTCTCTCTTTCTCTCTTTCTCTCTTTCTCTTTCTCTGTGAGCAAAAGGAGCAGTAGGGTGAATTTTCTTGACCTGAATTTGTGCATAGAGGAATTCTGAACCATTCCTCTATGTCTCCTGATTCTGGGACAGAGCAATGGCTGTCAGTTTTCATGGCTCTGGTGATCTTCCTTTTGGCATTCCAAAATCATTTGGCCTTATGTAAGTGATAGTGATGAGGGGTGAGAGGAGTTAAATCACTAAACTTAAAAAAGGAAAAATGTAAAAGGAAGAAATTTGTGACATGATAAGCTTGTATTTTGCATGATTTTTATGTGATACATCAGGGAAATAAATGAATGAAGTACTAAAAATCTAATTAGACCAAATCCAAAAGGTTATAGTTTCAAAGTTTGTTCTCTAAAACGGTGACAGAAAAAAATCACATAATAAAGTGATACCCCTATCAGGAGTTTCTTAGACTAAATTTTGTACAAGCACAACCTCAAACAACCCATTTTTGGTGTTAGCCAAGTTTCCTCTTGGAAAATACCACAATAAGAATTTTCTCTTCAAGTACTTTTTTCACCTGAACTTCTAAGTTAATTCACCCTGACTACACTGACAGGTTGGAGATAATTTAAACCACATTTATTATTTAGCCAATTACTATTCAGAACATTTTACTGATTAATCACAATAAAACATAAATAGAGGTCCTGTTCTACATAGATTGTAGAAGGTCTTTAAAGATTTTGGGGTTTTTTTTTGTGGTAGCATTGCCCGCCTCAAAAATTACAGGCATGTTAGAGTGGAAAAGGAGAGGCCCAAGATACTGGACTATAAATGCCTTTTCCAAACTGCCATTCCAAAGCTCTCAGTAAAAACAAAGAGATCCCAGGGCATGGAGCAGGAACAAAGCCCGCCTTTTATGTATAATCTAAGATTTCTGAGCTTAAGCAGCACTAAAGCTGAAGTTTGCAGTCTCCTGGTGAGGCTGACACCGCATGCCCTGAGCTGAGACAGCCCCTCACCAAATTGTTGCAGGAATAACGAAGCGTATGGTCAGCAGCTCCTACCATATTTTCCTCACAACACCATGAGCAAGCAGATGCTTTATGTAATCAGAAATTCCTGCTTACTAACAGGGAAATCACAAATATGCCACATTGCCCAACATTTGGGCTTTTTTTTTTTTTTTTTTTTTTGTGGGATGGCTACAGGAATTTTAAATGTGTCATATAAGACTAATGAGTGAGTTTGTCTTCTGTAACTTTCCTAAAAACAGTGAAGTCTCCCCAGTCACTATTTCCAAGCATTTTCTCCTGTCTCATTAAGCCAATAATTCATATGTGTAACTTGCTTTAAAAAAAAAAAAAACCTATTTTAATTGTATTTACCCCACATGATAAAATGTCTTTGATTTTTCCATCACTCATAATATCAGCTCAGCTGGTTTCAGAATTCCTTTGGAGGACCAAGTGCAAACTGCCACCAGGCACAGAGCAGGTTAATATCACACATCCTCCTGTACTCTCCAGCTCATTTGGAAGTTGGCCAGTGAGGTGGGAGCCATTGATTTCAGAATACTGATGCTCTGTAGTCTCTTCGGATCAGGAAGTTGGACACTTCCCTGTTCAGGGTGACAAATGTTGAATGTTACAACCATTTAAAGGTTGTATAGAACTGTGGTTTGATCCACTAATGATATGCAAGAATAGAAAAAAAAAGAGTTTAGCAGAATTTTATCACTTCGAAAAAGCTGCTTTTTCGAGCATATCTTGAAAAGCCCAGGAAAATGTGACCCTCAGCATACGACTCCAACCTTCCCTTGGCTCCCCATGAGACACACCAAATTTCAAGGCAATTTGAGCAAGTATGTGGATTTTATTTAGAGCACTTAAAGTGCCGACCTTTAAACAGAGATAGGTACTCAACCTTGGAGAGCCTGCACTCCCTGATAATTAACAGGAGGATTTTGGTTTTAAATTGTATTGTGGGAATGTAAAAGCTCTTTGTTGATATTATTAAAATTGAATTCCTGAGTTGTGTCAGATTTAGATTTTGCTCTTCCAGGTCCTAATGAATAACCCTGCTTAGAATATATCAGAGCAGAGCCCTCCTTAAGGATCTTTACCTCCCATATTCTGGAACTGTCAGAAAATGCTAAGATGCACTTCAGTTTCACCAGAAATCATTTGCATTTCCTGAAGAAAATGTTTCCATCATGTTATTTTTCTTGCTTTGCTCTCCCACACTGCTCAGCTGGTCAGATGTTGCTGGTGGCACCAAGGAGCTCCAGTACAGGTCAGGCCCTTACAGTGGTAATATTGCATAAGAACCTCAACCCCAGACCAGTAAAAACAGAAGTGTAAGTGCAGATAAAAAAATAAAAAGATACAGTAACAGGAAAAACAGAAACTGCAGGAGAATAGTGACACAGGTAAAATCATTCAGCTCTTTTTTTCATATCTGTGTACCTCAGCATCTTTCCATGGACTCCAGTGCTGTGGAGTCAGAAAGGTTCTGTTATTTAATTGATATTCTAGCAGTAATCACATTTCCTTCCCTTAGTACCATCTACCAAAATCTTGCACATTTTTCATTCCAATTTCAAGCCGTCCTGAGAACTGGGGCAAGGTGTTTAGCAATGCTTCTTTTATCCTGCTCCATCTCACAAATCAGAGATAGCCAGCTGGATTCTGTGGTCTTTTCAAGCACATGCTGCTTGTAGTCCAAACTGCAAGTAAAGACTTGAAAACAGTATGATGGATTTCTTTCTCCAGTTCTGGAGACAGACTCACGGTTGGTGTAAGCAGCCATAAAACTTCTTTTCTGTCACCTATTTCTGTCTTTTTTTGTTGCTGATTGTTCTGCAAGCCCCTCTTCTCAAGGAGAGTGCAATGTGCCTGTATTTAAGATACTCATGTGAAACCACCCTTTGCAAGAATAAACCCAAGTTCTTCCTCTGCTTTTGTACACTTCTGTTGGGCACAGCCCAGCCCTTCCTCACTCCTGCATATGTCATTCCAGCACTGGTTTATTTTTTCCTGCCTGTCATTAATACAAATGTGGATGAGTGTGGGCCCACCTGAGAACCTTCTGGCTCCCCAGTAGGTAGCAATATGCCAGGTTGAAATGTGTCAAGTATCTGTCATTCCCCTTTGCTTGCAGACCTTCAAGCAGCATCTTTCACTACCTCTGGCAGAGTGTTTCTCACAAGGTATCCTGAAAAATTAATATCTAGTTTCTTGGACAGGGGGACTGTGACATAGATGTATTAAATAATTCTATCAAGTTCTTTTAGTGTGCCATTTTTGTGAGGGTGTTAATACAACAAGCACGGATATAGTCTGGGCTGCTTTGGCTTTTTTTAGAATCCTTGTTGCTTGTTGTTCATAATTTTTGTATTTTATCGTAAATTCTGATGTCTTTAATGGTTATTGAAGATGAAAATATGGATTCAGAGTTGCATAGTTAATGCCACAAGTCTCTGAGTGAGTCTGTGTGATGATCTGTGTGCACTCATGTAAAAAAATCAAATTTCTAATTTGATTTTATCTCCCTCATCCTACTCAACTCAGGTAGTATTTTACCATCAGAAACAGGAACAAACCAGTAGACAGAAAGTGGTGTCTACCTTGTTTTCTCCTGTGAGAGTTCACTGTTCCAGAACAAAAGCAGCAGGTTTACATTCATTAAAGGAAGTAAATATAAACTGAACAAGATACATTTACATGATTTAATTGAAATTATAGACATTAAACCCACAAATAATCAAAGTATAGTTAATGTTTTAAAGTAGATTATATTATAAATAATTTAACTGAGTTCACAGGCAGATTTCTTTGTTAAAACTGCCAACCTCAGAAATTCGAGTATTTTTTCACAGTTGTTCTGTGCATGTCTTAGAAGATTTCCTTAGCTTGAAAAGAGCTGTGGAAGGAAAACCCTTCAGCCTGTTGGCTTGACATTGGAGACACAAATTTGAATATCACATCAGACGAGCTAACTTCTTACTGGTCTGTCACCCCTGGCAAGTTCTTTGTCTTCTAAAATGTAGGTGTTTTGGGATGTGGAAAATTACCTTGTCTGTACTTTTCATGGCCATGTGGTATTAAAAGACAGTAAAAGTAGACAACTAACAAGGGAACATCTTTACAAGAGGGCAAAGAAGCATTTAGACCTGTGGGAGATGACTCTTTCCCCCTCTCTCTTTTTTCCTCACACACACACAGAGCTGCACACGCAGGTGAGTGATCAATGCTCCTGCTGGGCCCCGCTCCTGCTGCAAGCACAGGCAGTTCTAACAAAGCAGCCGCTCCCCAGGACAGGGCGGGCACCTCCTCCCAAAATCACGGCTTGTTTGCATCCTAACTGAACAGCATGAAAGGGGGAAATGGGAATTCAGAGCTGCCAGCTACACTATCTCTGCCAGCAGCTCACCAATAAGGCCCAGTACAGACCTGCAGAGCCTCTGGATAAATTGTATTTTCCAAGGGTTAATTAAGCTGTCTTGAGCTTCTGCATGAAGGGGAACAAACTGGCACTTGCAGCGTTTTCTGAAACCTGCTGTCGACATTACAGTCCCTGCTGCTTTTAGCTGTATCGATCCGATGCCTGACCTGTGAAATCCTTGATGGCTGCTAACACTGGAAGCTTACTGGAGCTTTCCAAGGGAGCTTCAGGACAGCTTGTGTAGTCAAGTACAATTACCTGTCCCTCCAGGAGAGCCAATTAGTTCACAAAGAGCTGGAGCAGAACAAATGTTTTGTGTGTGATTTAGAATCTTAAAAAAAAGAAAGCTTTGTTCTGTCTCATTCTTTTGTTTCTAATTTTATGATTATTGCTCCGTTCATGACAATCCACACTGCATTTCCTCACATGTCTCATCAAGGACTACTTGGGCATGAGAAAACAGATTTATAGTTATTATTTTTTAACAGAAAAAAGCCTTATGTGCAATGCAAAAACCCGCCTTGGCCATTTTAAATACCATGGACCTAAAAGTAGAATGCTCACATACTGGATATTTTCAGAGCCTTAGATTAATGTGTTTAAAACCCACAACATATGTAGATATTTGTGCTGTAATTTTTATAGCATCTATATATATATGTATATATAGTTATATACAGATCTCACTTTAAATTCTCGGGCTTGATTTTCTGAAAGTGAAAAGGCAGCAAGTGTTGTACCAAAAAAGCCAACCAAAAACCAGACCATAAGGAGTGGAAATTAAAGAGATCACTATCTGTATTATAACCCAGTTAATGCAATATTTATAACTTCTAAAAGTAAAAATTAAAGACATGAAAAAAACCAAACCAAAATTTCATCTCTGCTATTCCAAACAACCTTGCCTTGACTCAAGTTGTACAGGGCCAACAGAGCAGCATTGGCTCAGGAACAAACCTCTTCAATTAATTTGAACTAATAATTCAAATAAATAAGGGCCCAATAATTTAGGTGGTCAGTTGCAGTGGACCGATTCCAAAATCTACAATGTTCTACGTATAAATCAGAATGTAGCAAAGGGGGTTGCCATAAGGAAATGTTGGATGTTATCAGCTGGTGGTGAGAGATGTCCTGAGGTCAGGGATGATGATTTTCATAGGTATTGCTCAGTCCTGACCTGTTGCTGAAAACAAAATCCTTGGGGGTTTGATTTTTTGGGTTATTTTTAATCTTCCTGGAGAAGAATAGTAGGGAATAATTCTCATTGGCTTCCAGTTTAGAGCTCAAGGTTCAATGACATACTCATTGCATTTGGATTCCTTCCAATCCTAAGAACTCTTGGTGTTGCTGTTCTGCTGGAGAAATGGAAGGAGGGGGAGTGAGATGAGACCTTTTCATTTCAAGGTCACTGCTTTGATGGGGTATGGGTTGGCAGTGACCAAAGTTATTGCTGCATGATGACTGTTTTGATTTGCAGTGGGAAATGAGAGGATGGGTTTGCAGTCCAGTTCCCAGCTAAGAATGTTTGTAGTGCAAATCCTCTGCTACAGCTGGACTAATGGACACTGCTTAGCAGTGAGAGCCTCAGACCAGGCATGGAATGGCACTGCAGGGATTTATATCCTAGCTCTCTGTGCTTGTCCTTCCAAAGGAGCCTTGAAACACTGGGGTTCAGCACTGGGGAGACATAACTTGCTGGTTCCTTTACTGTACAAGTGTGTCTTATAGGGGATTTAGACTTCCATGCTGTCAGCTTGGCAGTTTTCACATGTGGGAGAAATCACCCAAGTAGCTGATCCACTGAGCAGATAACTGTAATTTTGGGTTTTTTCCAGAGTAAACAGTAAAAAATCCTTACCTTTTCTAACCAGAGTAAATTGTCATGTTATTTGAGATGAAGGATCTTAAAAAAGTGTCTCATGTTGAGGAATGCTCTTTGTTCTTCCAATTGGAAATTGGTTTGACATTGCACAGAATCTGGGGACTAAGATTTCTATATGTGGCTGATTGACCTTCAAGGTGGGACAAGGTGTTCACCATTTGAAGGGACATTCATGAGTTCCACAGATTTCCAAGATACTGGCAATGATAGAGCAAGATGATCTTGCAAAGGATGTGCTGGTGTGTTCTACAGGTGGGTTTTGATTGGACTGGCAGCTCCCACAACCACACTGAGCCTGTGCTCTGATCAAATGTTTGGGGAAAAAAGGAACCACATGAACAAATTTAGTCTGGCTTCCTCTGGATTGCCAACACACTCTGAAGTGCCAACAAATGCCAGTTCCTCTCTGCATTAGGGCTTGTACAGTAACTGTACTGAGCTATGAAATAATCAATTATTTATTTGAGAGGCTTAGCAAGTCTGAGTGGCATTTCTGTAACCTGGAGCTTCACAATTAAGAAATAAAACAATTTCTTCTACTGTCAGTGGCCTGTAGCCTTGCTTGCTGAGCTGCATGCTGGGCAGCCAGAAGAGGAATTGTAAGGGCACAGTGCCATATATTTGCTCTGTTGGTGTAATTACTTGGCAACACTGTCAATATTATCTACCTCAGATGAAAAAGGATATTACTGTGAAAATCTCGACAATAACATTTAATGAAGCCTTACTCAGTTATTTGCTAAGGAGACATCATAAATTCTATTGCAGCAAAGCTTCAGAACAACTCCTTTACTTGGATTTCTCCCTCTTTTCCTTGGTGCTTCATAGAAAAGCTCCATGATGTGGCGGCAGAAGTGAGGAATAAGGAGGAAGTGAGCACAAGTGCTGCAGCATTCCTTGCAGTGCAGTGATTTTTGTCCTTTGGGTCAGGGTTAAGCACAGGCCAGCAGCACTTTCAAACTGACTTGTGAGTAGGAGAAGCTGCAGAGAAGATGATCTTGTGAGGGGTCAGCAGAAGTGAAGTGTTATTGTTATCTCTGTGTGTGGGAGGGAAATGTTTCACATCTTGGAGGTACCAAGGGGAATATTCTCCAGACTAACAATTAGTGTCCAGTCCTGGGGAGCATCATTTGTGCCTCTTCAAGTTTCTGATTCACATCTGCCTTAGAAAAGGACAACTTGTTAAGGAACAATAAGAAGCAATTGATGCCATCAAAAGTTTGCACATTTTCACTGGGTGGGTGTTGCTCCCTGATGCCTCCCTGCAGAGCAGTCTCAGATGTCTGGTCTGTGAAAATTGAGGCATCCTACCCAGCCTGGCTGTATGCAGGGATGGAGAAGAGCTGGCGTTGTGCCTGGAGAAGCAGCAAAAGCATGGCCAGAAATGATCTCTGTGGCTTCCAGGTGCAAAAAGCTGCCTGTGCCCCACTGTGCTCCAGGACTGATTAAATAAAACCAGACTGATTTTATTCAGGAGCACAGAGTGCTGAGCCAGGGTCTTCTCAATATTGGGAGAGTCACTCAAGAAGATGCTGAATTCCTACAGAATTGAGGATTTGCTTGTCTACAGCATGGAACTGAAGGATTCTGGTACTGAGAGGTGAAAAAAGTCAAATTTGAGTTGGTTGTCTGACAGAGGCCTTTAGGTGTGTGCTCATTCCCACACCAAGTCATGGGAAATCATGACTAGCCTGGAGGCTGAGCACTTCATCTTCTGGAGCTGCTCTTTTCTTTCTCTTTCTCCCAGGCCTGGTTTCTACCTGCAGGTCATACTTTCTTTTTCTAACATTTAAGCACTTAAGCCAGCTTTTTATTCTTTTACTACCAGAAAGACATGAAAAAGCCCCAACCAAATCCAAACTCCTCTTTTCCTCTAATTGCAGCAGCAACTTTCATTTAAATATTTCAGCTGACAGGAAATTTAACATGTTGCTGGATAGGTCTCATGAAAGAAAAGTGTCTGTGAGCCACTGTTCAGTGAGCCACTAGAAGGGGTATTTGGTGTACAGTCTTAAATTAAATTTGTAAAGCCTGTGCTAAGATTGAGTAGTGAGCTAAGCTAGAAGGAAAAATCACACTTAGGGTGTAAATGTAATATAAGCCAAAATACTTACTAATTAAACATTTCTGTTCATCATTCTGCGTTAAAATACTTTGGGCTTTTTAAGTGCAGGGAATACTTCATTCCACCTATCCACAGCAATCGTGCATCATGGCCAGAGAGGTGGTCACATTAAACAAAATAAAAAATTCTGTAGCCTACAGTGTCCCTGCCTATTGCTGCAGCTCTCCACTGGTCTTCATAAAAAATGGACTTGGGCAGATTATAACCATTCTTCAAACATCTCTGAAATATCTCTCTCCACAAAACACTTGGGCTTTAATTGTTTGCAATGCCTGTCTTAAAATGAACCTTCAAAAAATGAGTTTGGATTTTCCTTTTTGATGCAAGCAAGATTTTTATGTTCTAAAAATAAAAAAAAAAAGCTACAGCTTTGTCAGAAATGCCGTGTTCCACTTTATGAACCCTGAAGTAATGGCTCTGCACAAGTGTGTGCAGAAGTCTGTTAGTGACTGTGAAGACATTTGGTACCGATTGACTGGGAACTAAAGCATCATTTTCCCTCTCATACCAGCATAAAGATAATATTCTGTTTGAACCTCTGATTTGATTGATACATCTCAGCAGCAGGACACTTAGACTTTTATGTCAGAAAATGAAAATGAAATATTTTATGTCGCTGAGCACAACAGCCTGGCATGCAGTAGTTAAAATCCAATGAAGTTCCAATCAATCCTGTAGTTACTAAAATACCTAGAATGTTGTGATTTTGTTCTGAGAGGGCTTCCAGGAAAATGTCATAAAGTTAAAATGGTGACTAGTCAGTATTTGTTCTTTTAAAGCTCTAAAATTTCCCAGCCTGCAAAGCTGCTAAATATAGACAAGCAGTTGCATAAAAAGCAGCTTGGAATACAGGAGATCCAGCCCACTCTTTCTTCAAGCAAAAAACTCTGTATTTTGCAAGTATATTTGAGCTATTGATATTTAGGCAGACACAGTTTGCCCCTTGCCCAACCAGAGCATTTAGTTTTAAAAAGCCTTTTCTAGAAATTCTATTAGTCCAGAAAATATTTTAGTGGAATAAATCCTCTCAGTGATGGAGTAATCTTGATTTTTTTTTTTAAGAAAAAAATATGTAAAAGTTATTTCAACTTTTTATATGAACTGCCTGTCTTGACAAGTTCTTAACTTCATTATATTGTGCCTCATTAGTACTTTAAAACCTGCTGAAGCTAAACTGCATCTTACTTGCCTATTAGTTCAACCTTAGGCCCATCAGTGGAGCATTACCCAATGTCTTGGGAACAATTAAGGCATGCCTTCCCTACCAAACAGTTTCTAAGTGGACAAAACATACTTAACTGGAGAGTTTGTGGCACACAGAATGGAAATGCAGTGAAAACTACTGGGAATATGCATTAATCCTAATGCTGAACAAGTTCCTAATAACTCACTTGAAACTCCTGGGGATATAGTATCAAGTATGTACTCTCTAAATGCTACTAATGAAACATTTACAGTCTATGGTGATAAAAGGGAAATAGAGGAGTCTGTGGCCAGTTAAAGGGCTTCTTGAACAACACCCAGAATGCAAACCTAAGATGTATGTGATTATTGATCTTTTCAGCAAAAAGACTTTATGAATAATATTCATACCATACCATTAGAAGCTAAAGTAGCCTGGGAGTGAAGCATCAGCAGGAGAGCAATTGATGGATTTAGACAGGTCAGACAATGTCATTCTAAAAGCAGCTAATCAATATGGACAAATGTGTCAGAAAGGTGATTTGAAAAATGACTTTATAATAAGGGTAGGAAAAAAAGCCAGGTTCCTTAGGTCCCAATTTTTCCTCCCTCAGAATTGGATATTATTGAAACAAGGTTGTTAACTGTTTCACATTTCCACAAGCAGCAGAAAGAAATGAAGCTGGAAACCCACAAGGACAAAGCTCCAGCTTCATTCACTGGCAGGGAGTAAATAGGCTGACATTGAGGGGGTTTTGCCCAGTGTAGCTACTGGGGTGTCCCTGCTGCCCAGTTTCACAGCTGGGCCGTGCACAATCCCACTTCATTTGAGTCCTCTTTGACTGGGGAAACTGAGCACCAGGATCTGTGCAGCATTTTGTGGGAAAGGGCTGTTCCAGCACTCCTGAGGAGGCAGAACATTTCTGAGCTGGATTCTTTTTGGTCTGATGGCTTTGCCTTGCTGGCTTGGGTAGCTTTGGTCTCGTTCAAGTGGTGCAAAGTGATCACAGAGATCCCACTTGGTTTCCAGCTGGACCTCAGGAGCTGTTGCCATCCACTGGATGTTGTTCAGCTCTTGTCTGTCAGATTACAAAGTGCACATCCCATTGAAGTGTGGTGTTACTGCTCCTGTGGTTCACCATGGCCTATCAGCACTGCTTATCAGGGTTTGTTTCATTCCAGACTCATTGGCTAAACTCTGCTGGCATCTGTTCCCTCCTAACCACAAAAAACATCCAGTGACCAATGCTGAGGGCTGCAGGTTAATGTTAAGTAAGTGTTTCTACTTCTGACAAAAGCTTCTTGTGTGACCTATTGGACACATAACCAAACCTGTCCTTTGCTGCAATTTCCCCAGCAGTAAAATAAGCTGAACAGTAGTTCAGCACATGAGAAGTTCATACTTATGAAATCCCCTAAGATACTACAATGGAAGGGAAAAAATAAGAGGTTTATAAGGGCTTAGAGAATTGTTATTATTTCTGCTTTTGTCAAAAATATGCCTACCTTCAATTTATTCGAATCTCAAAATGTATGAAAAATAGATCATTGAAATGCAATGGATGTGGAAGTTTGGAACAAATTTGTTGTTCCTTTTAGTCTCTGCTGTCTCAGAAAGCACAGTTAACTGCATCAGTCCCTCTGAAATTCTTCTTTATCATCTTTCCCTGTGTTACTCCCCTCTCTTTGATCCAGTAGTTAAATGTGTCAGCTGAGAGGTGATATTTTCTTCCCTAGAATGGTTTTTTTTTAGGCCCATCTGTGACATGTCACCTGAGCAGGAATGTTGGTTTCAACATCCTAAAACCATTGTTCCACATCTGAGCTGACTCTCACCATTTCCCTGAAAGAGGAAATACTAACTTGGGTGTCATCAGTAACTTCTTGACAGAGTTTTTTATTGCCCTTTGAAAACATTCCCATGTCAGGAGCATGGATGAATGTGATCAGGATGAATGTGGTCCCTTCCATGCCTGCAGAAAGGAGGGCTCTTGGGAAAGGTTCTCCATTGGCACCCGCTGGACCTTCTAGGGAGGAATGAATGGAGCCATTGTAGCACGGCGCCATCTGGAAGCAATTGCAGGCAGGAGGAATAACGAGGAACAATGCAGGCAGACCCCAGTGTGCTTTGGCTTGTGTAGGTACCAGGTCAGGAGATGGCAAATACAGTGCAGTGTGAAAAGTGATGCAGGGCTGAGAAACCCACTTGGGGATTATTGATGAACCAGGACGTTTATAGAGTGCACTGATGGAGAAAAGGAGTTTGGGGGGTTGCAGTGGGGCAGTAAATAAAACTCAGCCAAGACCTATTGTGTGGATGCTGGTGCCATTGTACTTAAAGGAGTGGAGATTTGCTCACAGCTTTCCTCTCTCTGCTAGTTACATGTTTATTATTGCTGCCAGTTACTTGTTTACTCAGTTCCGAGTCTTGGTTTAAGGACTGGAAAGATTTACCTGAGGTGAGATACAGCTTACACATGGCCTTGATTTCACCCTGGAGAGCAGACAGCTCTGGATCTGGGCTGGAGCTAAACCTCGGGGACAGTCCCAGAACTCATAACTGAAACCTGATCCTTCCCCTCCTCCTTCTCCCTGATGACAGAGTTCAAGAGGTTTGGCATCAAGGTTCCCATTTCTCCCATTATTGTTGGTAATTGTTTGAATAACACAAAATCCCCCGAATGTGAATTATGAGATCGTCAGTTGTTGGTTGCATTAGTTCTGTGATCAAGTTCAGAGGAAAAGCCTTTAGGAATATCAGTTTTTCCTTGCCTCTGTAGTCCTGCCTCTTTGGCATGGGTGCTTGCAGCAATTCCCACTAGGAGCAGTAGGTATTGAATGGGGTTTTTTCTGTCCCTGAACACCACTTCAGCAGCACAAGGTCACTGCTGCTTTCCCTCTGGTTTTCCCACCTCAGGAGAATCACATTACTGCACACCAGTCCCCAGTGTTTAGAGCTACCAAGTCCCCAGTCCTGCAGCTCATCTTTGCTAGTGAGAACAAAACCATATTCTCCCCATAACCCACTGACCTCCTGTCACCATCTGCAAAACCAGACCTGGAGTCTGTTTACAAATCATTGTGGTATTCCCAGGAACACTGTGTTGTAAAACAACAGTTTGTCTTGAATGCATTTTGATTTTCAAACCAGTTTTATCTTGAAAGCAATCCTGTAAGCCTTATCAAGCAAAGCCCTGGCTCCACTGTAGCCGTTTGCTGAATTAAACAGCGCTAAACATTTAACATTCTAAATGAATTAGGCTGGGAGATGTGAAGAAAGCTGAGCTTTAAGATGAAATGTAGGACAAACTCCAAAGGATGTTTTGCCCGTTTCATTCAGCATTAGTATCTTGCCTATAGGCCTTCCTTTGAAATAATCTGTGAACATGGTTCCCATATAATTAGCTGAGCTGTAAGTTAGGTGTTTAAAAATATTTTTTCAGGTGCTTTTTTGTATTCACGATAGCTTCTCAACACCAAAAATCAATCTCAATCAAAGCTGCTACTGAGTTTATCATAAATTATCATGAAAAGGTTTTCTACTGAGTAGATGGTTAATTACTATCTAATTTGAATAATTTTGCATATTAATGAGAAATGAATGAAAATCATTTTTAGATTTTTAACTTCAGCTGAGAAACCCATGGAGATAATGGCCCCCTTTTAAGATGCATGTGATCCTCTTACTAAAGGAGACGGAGAATTTTTTTCATTTACCAACTTGCTTTAAATTGATTAATGGATTAGTGTTTTTGTCATTAATAAACTATATCCAAATGAAAGACAAGTTCATTATTTGACTGTGTGGCCTTATATCTGCTGCCAGGAAAAAAAAAAGTGGCTGACTGAAAACTGATTAAGGCTTTGCTTAGGGAGGATGTAGCCTCACACAATCCTTTCTTTGTAAATGCCAGAAAGGCAGAAAACGGTGGGGCTATGTAGAGCCAGTTGGAGAGAGGTAGCAATTCCTGTACTTTCCTATTTAAAACACGGAGGGGTATCCCAAACAAAACCCCTTTCTTCCCCTCAGCCCCAACACCTGAATGCGAGTGGATGAGAGCCCTGCCCCTGGAAAATGAGGGTACTCCCTCAGCCTTTGTGCTCCTAGTGGGCTCCTGTGAAAGAGGGAAGGACCAGAGGAGCCTTGCTGGAAGCTCATCCTGCATTCCTCTGCCTTCACTGTATTCCTCTTCCTTGCACACCAGTTTACAGGGAATTTAGCCAAATAACAGCTGCCCTGTTGCCTCTGAATCAAAGCAGTTCAGCATCTGCAGGGAGAGAAGTGAGACTCAAAATATGAATTCCCACAGCAATGGCAGCATAAGGCCATTGGAAGGGGCGCTGTAAACGACAGCACATCTGGCCAATCTCCTGGACTTTCTGTTGTCCTGTGCTGCACCAGGCCCTTAGCAAGGTGGATCTCTTTGCAGAGTACCTGGAACAACATCACCCTCATCCGCTGTTGTGTGGTTCTCTGCATGCTGCAGCTGTACAAATAGTAAATAGGGATAAAATACACACCCCACTGTATGAAACCACACACTTGTTCAGGGATGTGTAGTTAATATTGCATCTATTAGGATTGGGGTTTCTGGGATTCTTCCCTGCTGATTTTCAGCCACGCAGTGTTTATAATGTGAGCAAAAGGAACTTGCAATGGAATTGAAGGGTTGTACATTAAAAACGAGTATACAGTGAGATCGTAGAATAAATAATTCATTGCCAGAAGATATCAGCGAAGTCTAAGGACTGGCATTTATATAAATATAACAAAACTATCCAGATTTCTAATGGCAAATATTTAAAGACAGGAGGAAAAAATTTTGTAGGGAAATAAACCATCTTGCTTCAAAGCATATGCCAGACATTACTTAACATGGGCTGGGGAGAAAATATGCATGATCACCCCTGGGAGGGGTCTGACTGCAGCTCTGCCTGCAGCAATTGGTGACAGCCTTTGTCAATAAAAAATTAGGAGATAATAAGTACACCAGCACCCTTGATCTTCCCAATCTTACATATTTTTCATTTTTCTTCACTTTGGTAAATGGAGAAGAAAAATTACGGAATAACAGAATCAGTTAGGTTGGAACAGACCTCTGAGATCACCAAGTCCAACCTTTGATGGATCACCACCTTGCCAACCAGACCATGTGTCAATGTCTCTTGACCACAAGAATTTTATGCATGCATTTCTATGCACTCTGTAATAAATCCTGGCACTTTGAAGGCTGTGATCCTTGCTCCCTATTGCAAGGCAAGTGGTGCCAAGTTTGAGGGGAATCTGAACTTTTCTGGGGAGAAGTTTGTTAAAATACAATATTGTGATTGCTGAATTTGCACAAAGTAAGAGGTTGAAATTCTCAAAGTGGAACAGGGTGTATAGCACACATTTTTCATTCTGGATAGTGATAAACATACAGCTAAATCTTTGGAAGGTATAGATTCATGTGAAATGTAACCAAAGCTGTAGGGAGGGCATTGATAACTCTGGAGTCAGTGCTGATCCCTTCAGTGATCCTCTCTTTAATTCCAACTTTATTTTTGAAGCACTTTTAACTGTTGCTTCCAGCATGTAAAGTGTTGTGGGGATTGGCATTTTTCTGTGTTGCAAAGACTTCCTCACCTCTAGTCCCCTCCATTGTGTCTTCCTTCCTTTGACTTTGGGAAGAACTTCCATGTGCATGGTTTAACCAGCAGCTGGTTGGCTTTGTCTTGGAAGAACCCTAAGGGGAAGCTGTGGACCTTAGGCTGAAAATAAAAGGGGCATGTCAGTGAGTCAGAACACTTGAAATATCATAATAGGAACTGAGTATTGGAAGAGCTGCTCGACTAACACAATTTCTTTAGTATGACAGTATTTCCTCAGGACTTGGAATGAGATACCTGTAGAACACAGATGCTGAAATGACCAGTGTGAGAATTCTGTAATGATCTCTGTGCTTCTCTTGCTCACCAGTGTGGAATGGTGAAGTCCACTCGAACAAAATGCTCTCTTTTGTTTAGAACATCATTGCAATCTGTGCTAGTGCTGATAAAAGAGATCTTACCATTTGTAACTCTTAAGAATGTATGGAAACGTTTACATTTTATCAGTATAAAGTGAACAAGCATGTGACTGGCATTATTTTCCAGCATTAAGCCATACATTACAGATACTTGTATTAATACATCTCTCAAAAAACCAATTTTCACTCAGTACTCTGATTTCAATATTTTGATTTCAAAAGAGATTCTGCATAAATTCTGTCTGCCTGTTTGAGTGAGTGGTTTCATCCCTAAGAACACTTTGTCAACAAAAATAGCCTGTATTTGCAGAGGATCTGCAGGTGTGGTTTGCAAATCATACCCATGGACTGCATCCATAGGTCAGGAGAAATAATGAAGCCGTGGGGTCAGAGGATGTGTTGGCACCTTGAAGTCACCATGCACAGGTCCCCAGAAACTGCCACTGATACTGAAGTATTTAATGAACAATTATTTTCAGATTTTCTGTCTTCTTACATTGTAGAGGAGGCTCTACAGGTTTTACATTTTCTGGTGGGTAAAGTATTTGCCATCATCAGAAGCATCAGCAGAAGGTCAGACTGACTGCATGAGATTGTGTGAATATTTTCGCAGCTTTCATTAGCAAAATTATTTTAATTAGTGAAGACCAAAGTAATTGAAGGAGAAGGTCATTTTATTTGTTTGGGATCAATGCCTCCATCACCAGCCTGGTAGAATAAATTTTTCCAGTTGTGAGGACTATTTCTAAGCTGGTGTAAATCAAGAATAACTCCACTGAGGTAAAATAGAGCCCTTCCACTCTAACACTTGAGTCTTAAACCCTTCTTTAATGGTGAAGAGTTAAGCTGGGTGCCTTTTTGTATCTGATCCTTTTGTCTCTCAAATAGTCTTTGGACTAATTTAGATTTACAGGATCATCTGCAATAGTATAGTAGACTTTTAAGTATGTAATGTTGAGAGATGTCTGTCCATTATATCCTAAATATTATAATAAATGCAGAAGGGCACTGACCTTACTCCAGGTGTAACTGCCCACCCTGTGCCACAAGCTGGCAGATCCTCCTAACAATTGTAGTAAGGGAGAAAAGTATTGCAGGTTCTGTCTTGCTACACCTGAAAGTAAATGTTTGCTCATGTATTTTTCAAATAACTAGTTATTTTTCCAAGAAGACCACACATAGGTAGAGTGTGAGGAGTAAAGGCAGCCAAAAGTTAAGAGCTCTGTTAGCATTACATTTTCTTGAATTTTGTGATGTTTTCACCTATGGACATAGTTCTGTGCACAAATTTACAGTGCAACTTTTTCTGAACTTCTCTCTTGAGTGGCTCAGCTCTAACTTCAGAATCAGCCAGAGGAAAGGTGATATTTCTACAAGTCAGTGAGAATTTTAAGATCCAAATGCTTCAAACATTATTTGAAATGATCAAGGGCAGGGACCACTCATGAAAATGACCATGTGCCAAGAAGCCAGGCATTTAAAATACAAACACCACAAATAATTTCTGGGCTTGTTCTGGGTCATATGAATTCATAGAGTAATGACCAAATTGTGGCACAGTTCCACTGTCACTTCTATTGAGTGTAAATTTATAGTAGTTGCAGTGAAGTCAATAGCATTTCTTTGGACTTACAGAGGTTACTGAATGTCAAATTCTGCTTTCAGGCTGAGAACAAAATAGTTTTAAAGATATACTGAGAGCATGATCCTAATTTGCTTCAGCAGCCTTTGGCCTCTGTATCTCATAGAAACCAAGGAAATCACAGAAACTTCAAGTTTGTGGTCGTTTTAAAGACTGGATAGTTTTTCAGAAGCCATGTGAGGAAGCAGAATGTGCACCAGTTAGGCACTGGCCTGGTTTTGAAGGCCAGGTGGATTTGCATGCCCTCATCTGGAGCGAGGAGCGTTCCCTTGCTCGCCTGGAACTGGGTGATCTTCATTTCCTTGAGTAGAACTGCCAACCTCAGGGCAGGCAGAGCCCTCCCTCCGCTCCCTGCTGTGCCCTCAAGTGCACAGGCTTGACATACTTTAAAATGATAAAAACTTCCTGAGCTCCAAACACAGCTCAGCCCAGGGCGAGCTGTTGAGAAGCCAGGGAGATGTTCCGCCTCATTTCAACAATTAGTGGATTATCCTTATGCCATTTGATTATCTTTGTTATAGCCTTGTGCACTTTACTGAAGCCTAATTCCCGCTGATTTCAATGGCTAAGAAGGGCTTTTTGTTTTAATGGTAACTCTGGAATCTGGAATTAACTATGCCAAATGAGGTTGCATATGGAGGTCCGAGTTAATTTCTGTTTAATAGAAATAAATACAGGTGACTCTCCCTCAGGAAAACAGGGGCTGCAAGGTCGTTTGGCTTGCTGAGCCGTGTGGATGTTTCTGTGCCAAGCCTAAATGGTGGGCGCAATTAGAGAAGTTTCAGAAGGGCATTTGGAATTTGTGTATGTGCAGATCAGACAGCCTAAACCAAAATGTCTTGAGAAATGAGAGTCACATAAAGGAATGGAGAGTGTGGGACAATGTCCCTGTGCCTCTTCAAGTTGAAGTGTTGTGTCACAGCTGTGCCCTTCTGGCCAAAAATGGGCTGCTGTTTAAAACATACACCTGAGGAATGTGCTTTGGGATGAGCCTGCTGGGTAATCCCTACAGCTCTGACATTCCCTGTGGCTTGGTGAGATGTGTGCACCTCCAGCCTGTCCCTCTGCAGTAGTGCCAAGCAGAGAAGGCTCCATCCACTGTCCCCTGCTGCAGGACAAACAGGGCTGGGCACTGCCAGAGTTCCTGAGCTGGGCTGTCCTGCAGGAGACATGTGGACACTAGCAACAAAGTCCCTGTGGCAACCTCCACAGTAGAGTATTCCTTGCACAGCTGTGGCAAAACCAAGGTACCCCACACTATGTCCCGTACAGGCACAAAGAATGTGGGTGTGTTTTAACACTTGCTACAGAACAGATCCCAGAGCTGCAAAGCTTTGGGCTTCTAACCCCAGCCTAACGCAGGAAGCCCCAGCCAAAAGAGCAGCCATTACTAAAGGGACTCAGGGTAGTCACCGTGCTCCTGAAATGAGGCTGCTTTTTGTGCAGGTTCAGTGACCAATAACATGACTTTGGTGGATGAATTATGTCTTGACACTGGTCCAGGTAAAGCAGCGCAGATGACAGATAGTTTGGCAGAAGGGGTACAGTCAGCATATGAAAGGATATCTATAACATATGGGCATCAGTATATATTTGTGGATTAATACATAGCTATTCTCCTGAAAAATAGGTTTTTAAATTGTCCTTTCTGCTTAAAATGTCAATGAAGATTTAATTATAAACCCAAACATACCTAATACATATGTAAGAGAGATCCTGGGGAAAAAATGTTAGAGGACACAGGAAGAAATTAAAGCCAAAACTTGTCAGTGTAATCACTAACTACAATGGATCAGTGCCAGTTTACACCACCTGAGAATCTGGCCAATAATATCTATTTAGCACACACTGTCCTACATCTCTTGTGGTATTTATTTTTAGTCATTGGGATACCTCTGGCAAAATAAGCTCCTGCTTAATTCCAGGGGCATGTCTTAAATGAACTTTAATGCTTAATGTCCTTTTTTCAGTTTTCTTCTATTTGTGTATGTAGAACAATCCAGCTATACACAGTAGTCTTGAAACTCTGTGTTTTCATGGGTTATAGATTTTCTTATATATTTATAGTCTAATTATATAACTAGTTTTGTAAATTTGTACTTCTTAGGTAAGATATTCCAGAAATCAAAATAGTCAACATTAAACACCACAAGTACAGCTGCAGTTTTAAATATTTTATAATCCAATCAAATTGTTTGAGTAGTAATGCATTTAAATGTTGTTATGGAATCCCCTCTAGACTTTTTAAAATGGTTACTCTGTTCTTGGCTTTGCTATTTATGAAATTCATATGGGATGACATTTTTAATAATAGAGCATTTGACTTACAGAGCAGCAATTCCTGGAGTGTCTCAGTATAATCTATAATTTTCTGACTGAACTTTCAGAGGGACACAAACACATATCACACTTTTATTAATGAACATATACATCTGTTGATATTGCCATAATTGAAATGACCTTAAGTGAGAAGACCTACATAAGTCATTTAGCATTTTTTATGATGCTCGGGTGAAGATGCTGTACAGATGCAGCTTTGGGATGCCAAAGCAGGAGTACAAAAGCTGTGCTAAAATGATGAGGGGAGCTTTAATTTGGAAAAAAGCACAAAGCAAACACAGCCCACATATAATTAGGCAACATCCAGTACTATAGAGTTGGGCAGCAGAAAGCTGTCGGGGAGTCTAAATTACCTCTCCTCCCTAGAGAGGATGGCACTGTCAGGTCAGGGCTGTGCTAAATGCTGGGTAACAGGAGGGTATTTGATTGCAGCTGCTTTCACTGTACTGAGGTTGTGGATAAACTGAGGACATAATTTCTGAGAGGCAAAAGTTCCTTGACCTCCTCGAGCACAAGTGTGTGTCAGAAGGGCATTTATAAAGCAACAGCCAGAGCTTTGGAAAGGGAAAACAGCCAAACAAAATGGCAAAGAACCTGTTCCTTTGCAGTTCATCTTAGGCTCTGTTCCACTCAAAGGCATGGACAGAAGCCAAATAATTGCATCAAACTGGGGCAGAAAGTTGTGAAAAGACTGGTGGGAGTCAGGACTCCTCTGGCCCCCCAGCAGCAGTGCCCAGTTTGCCAGGCACACTGTGCTGGTGACAGGAGTGAAGGCAGGATCCAGGCAGGGAGCTTCAGTCTCCCCTGCTCTGTGCCTGTAAAACCTCTGGTTTCAGGCAGCTTCCCCTTGCCCAGAGGTTGTGAACTGCCCTTGCTGTGCTCTCACAGGCTGTGCTTGTGCAGTCCCCACCAGGGCTGCAGAAAGCTGAGGTTTCAGGTTGTGAACTGCCCTTGCTGTGCTCTCACAGGCTGTGCCAGTCCCCACCAGAGCTGCAGTGATCCCAGGCCAGCCCCATGGCTGGATCCAGGACATTCACACAAACCTTCTGAGATCCTGAGATCCACTGGAATCTAGACAGCGTTCCCAGGGTGACCTTTTTTGTTTCTGCCCTTTCTTGATAATTCTGCATCTACTTCAGTGCATGGAATAATTTTCTAATGACCATGTCCAAGCCAGATGCTCAGGTGGTGAAAATCAGCATTTGTAGCTGCATGGGCTCCAGAAGCACAAGCTAAGATAGTGCTGTGATAGTTTTAATTTCTTCAATACTGTGGGAGAATTTGACTTGGAGTTCAGACCAGAAGAATTTTCAAGAAAGAGCCCACAGGTGAAGGGATAGATTCTGCCCCCCTCTGAGTTGTAATTCTTGCTACATGAAAGCTCTGGAGCTACTCCAGGTTAACTTGTCTGAAAATAAGCCTGGAATCGGGCCCTGTGGTGCTTGAGTTACCTCAGACTGTTATTAATTTGAAGACAGAAAATGAATTCTTGTTAAGGTGAAATAGGCAATCTTTATTAATAACAATTAGAGAGGGAAGACATTAGTTTTGATATATTAGCTTAATTTGGTAAGTAGATCAGTAAAAACTGAATTAATAATTTTACAAACTAGTAAACATTTTCTGTAGTTTAACACTAACTGTGTTGAAATGTTTCCTTAAAACTGTGGCTGCTCCCACTGCAGCAGCTACCCTGGAGTTGAGCATCTCTGCTCAGTGCCAGGCTCAGGCTGTGTGTGCCCACCTGGGTCTTTTCCTGTCATTAAACCCCAGCTCTGAAGCACCAATGGAATTGTTCATTCATGGCTAAAAGGGAGTGGTCCCTTCCAGAAGGATCTCACCCCTGCTCTGCTCTCCCAACTAATCCTACCCTGGAGGTTTGGTGGCATCACAGCACAGGGGAAGGAATGGCTGCCATTCAAATGATTGTTTGACACACCAGTAAAACCACCACCAGTAAAAACCACCACCAGTATCAAATTTCACCAGAATCATTCCACTGATGTCCCAGGATTATTGTGTTCTTCAGAGTCAGAAGGATTGTATGTAATTTTACATGTAATGTTCTTTGAACATATGGTTCATAACATAAAAATCCCTTCATTTTAATTGACACAATAGGCTGGAATGGCTTTTTTTTCCCTTGCCAAAGTACTTGTTATGGTCTGTATCACCTATAATGTGCATTCTGGAAAGCTCCTAACTAGGTATTTGGATGCTGGAATGCAAAAGATTGCTATTTATGAGACCACGAGACCACCTAGTGGGTCAATGATTTGCATTTTAAAAGTTCATTAATATGTACTAAGATCATAATAATGCCAGTGTTTCATCAGACCAACCTTCATCACATTCTAGTAATAAATATCTTTAAAAAATATTTTTAATATAAAACAGAGGAGCATAAAAATGTCTATTTTGTGATCCTCAAGCTGCTCTAATTGAAAGTTTAAAGGACACCGGGCAAAGCATTTTTCTCCCAACAGTGGATAAAATGATCTTTTCCTTCAGTTGTTTTTAAGAATCCACTAGAGGCTTGAAAGTGAAATCTATTTTTTTATCTATTCCCTTTTTCTTCCTTCATGGACACATATTGCTTTGCCATTGTAAGGCTGCTTATGAGCGCTCGTCTGCCTGGCATTGATTTTTTTTCTTATTTAGGAATAGCACTACTGTGTATTTGTTTAGGAGAAAATGTACATATATAGAATTATGTGGGTTTTCACACATTTCACAGAGAAATAGAAACTTTCTTCTGACAGCTGTGTAGCAGCCCTTGTGCTCTGCACCCCATCCAGATTTCACATCGAACACTTTTACATCTCCGTACCTATCTTCAGTTGAAGTAGCCTTTATTAAGCATAATCAGAAATACCTTTTCCTCTCAGCCCTGTGTTCATTCTGATCCATATTCTTTTCTCTTTTGCAGATAAAATTCAGACTAATAACAATAATAATAATAATAATAATTTATCTGACAGAAGTATTTTGATTTTTTTGTGTGTCTGTTTCCGAACCACAGCATGGAGGAATTTACTTTAGACTCCCTTTCATTAAAGTTTAATCACAAAGGCATATACGGAGTTAGGTGAATGCCTGCATGACTTGTCTGAAATATAGGTTAATTAAGCAAGCTAAATATACTTTACAGAACAGAACAATGGAGCAACCGTTCTGAAATTGAATTCAGAAGACTATGAGACAAAAGTGATCATCCCAGCATTTGGAGCGAGTTTCCCCAGCCAGCTCGAACTTTATACAACAGCATAGACTAGCGGCGGGAGGAAAGATTGTAACCGGGGCGCCCTGGCAGTGCCTGCGCTGTGGGAGCGCTCCGACCCGAGCTCCAGCCGCAGCCCGCTCACCGGGAACCCTTAAACAGCCCCCGCAGGGTTTGTAAAACCCCGGTGTAAGCGCTAACTACCTCCATTATCCACCGCCACTTGCTGTTAACTAGGTTTAAAAAAGATAGCTCAGCTAGTGAATAATTAATGTGGCAGCGCTTACAGAAACTCAAATTAAAAAGGAGGTAGTGGCACTTCCTCCCCTTTTGTTTGATCATGGAGCAGTTATCTTCAACATATTCTTTTTTTTTTTTTTTTTTTTTTTTTTTTTTACCATTTGGTGTTTTCCCGACTCTGTTGGTGTAGCTGTTGTTTTGTGGGGTGTGAGATCTGAGGTGGGGAGCTGACAGTAAACATTTGACTGCTTAGTTCAGATGAATTTCATTTACCTCCACTCATTTTCATTTCTCGGTGGGTTCACTTTGTCAGTGCCCTCAAACCCCCAGGATAAGCACAGGAACAGAGAGGGCATTTGCCTGGTGGGAATGGGACTGGCTGCCTCTTCTCCAGCTCAGAAAGATGATACTATTTACCTGTGTTTAATCCAGTGGATTTTCTTGTAAATATCTGCCTAGGAACCAACTCTGCAGGCCAGGAAAGAAACAAAACTCCCCAAAAAAGGAAACTGATCAAGAGGGGACTTGCTCAGTGCCTGAATGCAGCATTTGGCCACAGAAGCTGTAACAAAAGCTTTGTTATCCCTGGTGCAGGAGGTCCCAGTCAGATTCCCCCTGGAAATAAAGCAAGAGCACATGTAGGAGCCAGTCTCCTTAGCAGCCTGTTTTATAAAAGTCAACATTCTGGACTTTGGCATTCTGCTTCCCCAGCCCTGTTACCTTGTACAGTCATTCACACTTCCACAGAGTGGATGAAAAATGTGAAGGAAAACTGACAGTCATTTCCCACACCTTTTCTGCTGTTACTGATGACTAAATGAGGTGCAAAACAATGAAAAACCTCAGTGTCAGAAAAGACCAACTTGTCACATCAAATCACCCTAGGACAGATTCCGAGCAGCTCTGCTGGACTTTCCTCCTGCTCATTAGGTAAACCAGCCTCACACAAAGGCTTGATGTTACCTGATCCACCTGTGCACTTCAGAAGAATTAATTCATTCTGGCCATTAGTAGAATGTATCATGTCAGTCTGGTCTGAGATGAAGTGATGTCCCTCCAGTGCAGGGAGCTGTGAGGACACTGCTGGTGTGGCACAGGGCACAGCTGAGCTCTGCTGGCCTGGGAATGGCCACTTGTGTTGCTGGAACTGGCACTGAATGGGTGGTACAGATAAATGTATTTACAGCTCTAAACTGTCTCCAGATTTAGCAGCTTGGGCTCTATCTGGTGCAGTTCAGCAAACATTTCATTGGTTTCATTTTGGTTGGGTTTTTCCCTGCTAATAGGAGTAGAATCTGACTGCTTTAACTCAAAGGACTCTAACTGATTAGTGATAAATTAGGATGAACTGACAGAACTTCAATTTTTAGAGATTTGCTCTGGATTAAAACAATGGGGAATCTGGCCCAGAAGGTGGGAGATTGGTCCTGCTAAGGTGTTTGTCTCAGCCTTTCTAAGCTGTGAGGTCAAGACATTAAATTTTGGTCTCTGTGTGACCAGGCTGTGCCAAAAACAGTCAGACGGGGGGAAAAGCTGTATTTGCAAAGAGAACAAGCAGGGAGCCTCTAAAATCTGGATCCCTCCAGCAGGTCTGCAGGGAGTTTATGGAATCCTACAGCTGAGCTGGTGACTTTATTCAGGGAGTGGCCAAGCAGTGCCACTCTGCAAACTCAAAGGCTCAAAGCTCTGGGAGGCTGAAAGCTGCACGGCCCACACAGCCAGATAGCAGAGAAAAGGAGATTTCTAGAGGGGCTCTGGGGTGCTCATGCTGAGGTGAGGAGCATGGGCAGGAGATACTCATTTTAGCTGATATCTGCCCAGCTTCTCTGCCAGTTCAGGGGAGCAGCACTGACCTAAATACATCTTTTGAACAATCTAGAAGCTGCATGTCACAAAAGAGGCCATTCGTGCTCCCTCCTCACTATTTAGTGTCACAAGAAGTTTGAGAGAGATCTTTTCTCATAATTTGATTTTTTAGCCACTCTGATGCTTTGGGATATGCATTTCTCACACTCTGTAAATGTTGTTTGCAGAAGATAAATTTATGGAAAAGAATTTATTTAAAGTAAATAAGAGTTCTGTGCTTACATGATCAAATACATTTATGTGAGCATAGTATTCTTTCCTCCAAAAATCTGATCACAATTTGAAAGCTAACTCAGAAAAAAAAAAGTAGAACCTTCTGAATTACAAAGAGAGAAAGAGGGTGAAGAAAATTGAGGGCAGAAGGACCACACAGCCAGGCATTCTGCCATTTGCTATTGCCAGAACTGGCCTGTGACTTTGGATTATATGAGATACTTGAATGGAGGACAAAAAATTGTGTTTGACTATTTAAGGATGACATTAAAGTGAGATTTGCAGCAATCCTTTTGATTAAGCTAACATTTTCCCTCCTAGTGTCAGGAACCTTGTCAAAGTTGAGCTGCCTGTGCTGAGCACTGCTGGCTGTGGCACGGCTCAGCTGCGTAACCTCGGACATGGCTGATGTGAAGGGAGCTCTGGGGGCTGCTTTGAGCTCAGGCCGTGCAGGTGAGCCTGTGCTGGGCTGATCCTGATCCCTGACCTGCTGGCTTCCCTTCTGGATGCATCTGAGAGTTTCTCCAGGAGTTGTCTCCATCACTGAGCTGGTCGCTGTCACAGGACATGTTTTGGGTGCAGGGTGGGTGTGTCTTTGAGCAGCCTACCCTGGCACTCAGATCCTTTGGTGCTGGGAGCCCTTCCCTGTGCTAACAGCACTTTGACTGTCACCTGCTGCAGGGACAGGGCTATGGAATCACTAATGAGTTCCTCAGAAATTCCTTCCTCGGAGCAGTGGCCCCTCTATGCCCTGTGCCTGCAGTGCTGAGAGCAGGAGGGACTGGTGCTTCTGTTGCATGAAAAGCATTGAACCTGCTTCTGCCAAGTCTATGGGATGCAGACTCCTAGAAGGTGTCCTCAGTTTGAGGATAAGAGTCTACTCTTCTAAACTGAGGAGTACTGTGATCATGCCTAGAAAGAAAGAAGCAGCCAGAGGAAAAGAAAAAACATGTAAAAATGTAGAAAGCAGAAGTAAGATAAGGACTGCAGGGTTCATGAAAGGAATATAGGAGAAAAAACTGTCGTATTTTCTGCCCTTGTATCTTTATTTCTGCTTCTTATCACTCCTAGTTTTGCACACTCTTTTTTCTTGCCCCTTCTATATCCTTCTCTTCTCTTGCTCCCTCCATGGCATGATGTGATACACTGTAGCTTAAAATCTTGGCACTCTTTTGAACTGCCAAGTTTAAAATTCTTTGAGTGGCTTTGAGTGGTAATAGCTGAAATATTTCATTTTAGTGAGAGGTTAAAGCTAGGTCACCAGTTTCCAAGTACATTTTGAGAGAAAATTAAAAATACTCAGATTTGCTTATTTCTTAGTTCACCAACTTGAGCAAAACATGCAGAGTCAGTCTTTGGTGCCCTTCTCAAAGTGAAGTGCAGGGGGAAAGGCAGCAAGAGGGGCTTTTAGTGCCTGTTTGCAACCCTCAATTTCTAGGGCAGGGAGACTTGTTGGAACTTCTGTATTTTGGCATGAATTGCTTTTTTTGTGATCTCACTGTTGGTAAACAAGGTTGTTTTGTGTGTGTGCTTGGTTGTGGGGGATCCCCAGTGAATTCTGAACAGAGGAAGCGCTGTAATTTTGGGGTTTTTCCCTTCCTTTGACTGGCTGTGTGTGCCTCATGGGGTCTGGGAGGTGAGTGAAATCACCTAGACATGAATTCTTTCATCAGTCAGAAAATATCATAACGATGATGTAATTTTTTGTCAGGACCAAGGGTTTGTCCACAGCAGCTTATGGAATATGACCCTGCCTCCTCTTTTGGGGAATCTGGGGACAGTCTTCTTATTTTAGAACAGCTTTCCATAATTTGAAGGAAGAGAATGATCACAAAGGTCTCCTAGTCACTGGCTTGTGTCAGTGCAGCTTAGCAGAAATTCCAGGGTGGGGTTTTTTGCTTTCTTTACTTATTTCCTCTACTTTCCCTTACTTGCTTTACTTATTTACCCACCCATGTCTTTAAGTCAATTCATTTTTTCACTATTCAGATGTCAGCCAGGGAGTCACAAATCAATATCTGACCACGTAATTTTTTTGGTGTAGGAAATGAGGCATGTTTAGGGGGCTACAGGAAAAGAATGACAGAAAAGGGCACATTTTGAAGTGAAGTTAACGCTCTGGAACTGGACAGATTGACATCAATCAATAGAGCACAAGGAGCTGCTCAACGGCTGGTGCTTAAGCCTCTTCTAGAATGACCATTTCCAGGGGAAGGTCGTTCAGTTTTTGTGCTGTTGTGTGTCCCAGCCCTGCCTCATGATACATGCAAACACTTCCCTAAGCAACTTCTCTGCTTCTCAAATTAACTATTAATGAAATGGCTATTGGATTACATTGGTATTTATTACCGCTGTGCTTCCCAGTTCCTAGAATCTTGGAAATGATCCTTTCCATACTATCATCCAAGTCATTACTGTGAATAATTAGAAAGCTGGGCTCTACCCTACTGGTAACCTCTTTCCACCTTGAAATAATCCCATTTACTTCCACTGTTTGTTTCTTGCCCTTCAGCCAATTTTCAGTCGGTGTAGGCTGCCAGTTTCCTTCCTATTGTGTGAGTCTGCACCTTAGGCGCTGGTCTCCCATATGGAAATGTTTTCAGAAAATAGGAACTAAATTTCTTGTAGCCAGTCTCCCTTTAATCATTTCCTGCTACACTCTCTGAATATATGCTTATATATTCAACATTCCTTTCCTTTCCCTTGTTGGAAACATTTGCCAAACTGTTTCATGGCTGGGTCCCTTTTTGGAGGGCTTGAATTGTCTCTCCATCTTTACCTTCCCATCCTGCTTGCAAATCACATTCCTGAGTAGGGATTTTAAGTTCTTTCTGAAATTGTCCATGGGCAGGGAGCCCTCAGGATAGCTGGGAGAATTTCATGGGGAGAGGATGAGGTCTCTGGTCTCCATCTTGGTGTAAATCTCTGAAGGGGCACTAGTGTTGCACCACCAGCATTTTTGTGGCATAAATGGGGGGATTTTGATTGTACAGGAAATTTAATTAGATTTAATGCTAATTAAATTCATTTTTTTCATATTAACATGTTCACAAATATTATTGCATCTCGTTAGATTTCATTCTTCTTTCCATACCGAACAATATTCAGTGGTAGTTTCAGATTACAATAAGTTCATTATGAAGATAAGGTGGAATTAGTGTAGGAAGCTCAGCTGGTTGAAGGGGTCTGTGCTTTAATTACTGCAGAGGGTGTGCATATTAATTACAACACAAGTGATATTTACTGTACCTCAGGAACATATGACAGGGTAAAGATACTGACAGCACCAGCTAATAAACTCAGTATGATAATGAGGAGAAAAGACCATAAAAATAGAAGGAAATAAAATTATTCATAAAGTATATTGATCCCAAAGTAAAGACATTAAGCTCTGATGAAGGGCAACAAAAGGGAAGCTCCTCACTTTATCAAACAAATAACCAAAGTAGAGAAATGTTAGCAGAGAGACAGATTGTCATTATCCTGGTCATGTGACCATGCTCCAGAGACCACATGTGAGCAGTACAATGTAAGATTTTTCTTTTAATAAATCAGCAGAAAGCCAAGCCTTTACCTGCAGCAGATCAGGTTGCAGTGGTTTCGATGAGCTGGTGGGCTGGCCAGGCTGCAAGGTGATGTTTGAAGAGAAGGGATGGGAACAGACCCTTCTTTGGCTGAGGAGCCATCAGCAGCTCCACAAAGAAATAACATGGCTAATTGGTTTGGGCTGTGCTAATTGCTGCTGCGTTTCTGCAGGTTTGTTCTAATCCTAATGTTCAAGCAGTTGTGTTAAATCATTTCTGAGCCACCTTACAGGAAGCCTCCTTTTCAACTGGCATTTAAGCACATACCAAGCAGGAAATGCACTGGAAGGATCTGTTGCAATCTCCCAGCTGTGGGGTCAATCCCCTGGTGTGGAGTCCAGCTCCCCTGGCTGGACCTGTTAGAGCTCTGTGTTTCCCTGCTGGCATTTCTACCTCGTTTGCTGCTTGGCAGCAGCTCACAGAGAAATGCATCAGGGGTGACCTGTCTGGATGGCAAACTCTCAGCGGGGATAGGATGGACTCAGCCTGTTGTTTCTTAGCTTCCTTGGTTGTAGTTGCACACCCTCTCTAGGACTTGTGCCAGGAAAATCCTGTTCATCTGTCTCCTCTTTAGAAAAAACCCAAGGTTGTGCAAGTGTGTCGAGGAAAATAAAAAAGTAAATAATTTCTTCCAGATGTAAATAATAACTTCCTTGATGTTTCAAACTGAAATGGAAAGGAAAAACCTCATCTTTTGCATGTAGCTACTGCACATGCTGATAACTCTGATGTAATTATTTTGTAATCATTCACTGGTTATTTCAAAAGATTTTGCCCAAATAAAATAGACAGGAGCAGTTCAGTCCTTATGTCTGGCAGCCTAGGTCAGTGTCTAAATAAGACAGGAACCACAGAGTGTGAGGAAGTTTTAGTACACACAGCTCTATACATCATATTTAGTACATGTTCGCTCTAACCATTGTGATCCACAGAGTGTTTCCTGTACGGAATTGTTGCAGGTTGGGTGACAGGAGGTGAAGCTGGCAAGCAAAGCCATCTTTGCTCCAGCCATTCATGTCTGTGTTCAATCCCATTTACTGAGAGCTGCACGTGTCCCAGCTTTGTGTCATCACAGCCCTGGCAGGTGTGTGTCACCTGTCACTGAGCTCTTCAGCCTGGGCACGTGTCAGGCTTGCCTTAATTAGGACACCTGCCTTGAGACAGCCCCTCCTGGTCAGGATCTCTGGGCTCCACTGAAGCCTGGATCCCCATTTCACTCAAATGATCCTTCCACCTGTTGGAGCACTGCTTGGCTTTTTTGTTTTGTTTTGGTTTGGGTTTTGGTTTTGGTTTTGTTTTTTGTTTTGTTTTGCTTTGTTTCTTCTTTCCACCCTACCATTAAGAATCATAATTTTTTCCTTCTTAATTCTAGACAGGTCAAGGAAGTAATGTAACACTTATATTTTTGGTACATTGGTTAGCATGAAATTCACCAGAACAAATGAAAAAACTCTATTGTCAGTGGTATTGCCATAGTGCCCCTATGTTGAATATTTCTTTCCATCCTCTGTGCAAGTTTAGTTTACTGACTAGTGTGAAAGATCCTAAATTTTCCACTCTGTCTGTTGTTTGTTCTGTATTAATTTAGCTTTCTTTGTGGTTATCCCCATGACTGGTGCACTGTAAAGACATAAATTACAACTTTTTAACTGTTTCTTTTTTTTAAAGCCGTATACTGGTTTTATGTATTAAGCAAACTCAACTGCACTTTAAATATCTAAGGCACTTGAATCTATAAAACAGATTGAAAGTACTGCAAGAGCAGTTGGTATCTTGACATTTCAGGTGCTTTTATCTAGAGCCAGGAAGCTCAATAATATACAAACCAGAAAAAATGATAACAAAAGTATACGACCACTTTCAAAGCTTCAGAAAGGTCTGGTTTGTATCTGATAAAGTTTTGGATGGTTTGGGCTTCGTTTTCTTTAAGTGAATTTGCCTACTCCTGGTTGTAATTCAGTGAGTAAAAGACGAATGACTTTCCAGAGGCTTCTGGGAAATGTGTTGATGCTCTTGGTTCCTGCCCAGCTTTGGGAGCAGCGAGACCCCTGCTGCTCTGGGCACTTGTGCTCCTGTGCTTGGCAGAAGGATTGAGGTTTCCTTTCCTCTCTCACCCTCAGAGATGGTCTATCCAGGATTAGGAGTGAAGCAGATTTGAGGACATTGGGGAAGCATATGTTCTTTCTGTGCATGCTTCACATATCTTTAAATTTCACAGTTTCTGGGCTCTGATTCAGTGTCTTTCAGTGATGCATTTATCAACAGATTTTTAAAAGAGGAAAAAAACCAGAAAAGTTAACCTCTATCCTTAGTTCACTGTGCAGTTGCTACTCGTGAGGAACAACAAGGAATAAAAAGCAAGACAGTGATGTCTTGATGTTTTTGACGAGCTGAACATGCAGAATTGCTGATCTAAATGCTGATACTTAAGGACTGATTGGAAAAATTTCATTAAAAACAGAATTTTAAACCTCTCTTTTTGTATCTCACTGTAAATTTATTGTCTTTGCTGGAGACAGTCTGTGGATGGTAAGCCTGTGAAGTCACACACATGTTAAGTAAAGGCATTTACAGTGCAAACATTTAAGTGCTTCCCTAAATCATAATCTTAACCTAGGAGAGATTTTGAGATAAACTTGTGTGTTCAGTTGGCTTCAAGCTGAGCACTGGGCTGGCCTGTGTTCATGTGTCAGGGCTGGGAATAAGCTCAGTTCTGGCCATGTAGAGCATACATAACATATTTCCAGGATCAGAGGGAACTGGGATTAGTGCAACGGTCAGCTCAGGTTTATTTTAGAGGGCTTGCAAAGTAGGGCACAAAAAGGTGTTAGTGCTTTCAAGGTCTTTTACAGGGTGCTGTGTAAAGACCTCATAAATAATCAGAATCACTTCAGGGTGCATCTTGCTCTGAGTTTAACCCCTGTTGAAAAGGAGGAACCCAAGCACAAGAATGAACTGGCCCAAACTGGCCCAAACTGGCCTTTCTTGAATCCTTTGCCTTTCTGTGCTCCCATACAAGACCCCACTCATTACTTTCTGTGGGAGCTGACACGATGCTAAATAATTTTGGCTAATCAGTGCTCCATAATATTGTGAGGAATTCCAGAGCTAACCCAACTGTGTAATTGGCAAATACAATGAAGTGGCCCACACTGAAATTTGGGTTCCTGGGTGTGCTTTTCCATTTTGAGTCAGCGCAAACATAAGAGTGAAGTCAGCTCAATTAAGAGGCTCTTTAGGATGGGGCTGGTTGTTATGCCAAAAGAAATAGAACACAATGTGAGGGTGGTCAAAGTGGATAAATCACAAAGAAGAAAATATTTTAATGTCATATATGTATAAATCAATGGCATGTCCTTATCGTGAATTCATTTTCACTTTTGGTCACCTTATCTCAAAGACATAACGGAAATAGAAATGGTCCAGAGAAGGGCAAAGAAAATGAGTGGCACCCTCTGAGAGCCTTTCATATAAAGCTACATTAAAAAGGGCAGGATTATTATTTAGTTTGGAAAGAAGAAGAGCAGGAGGAAATGTAGCAGAGGCATATAAAATAAAATAATGAAGGGCACAGATCAGGCCAGTCGGCTGCTTCTCATTACATTTGTCTGTAACAAAAGGAAAAGAGAGAACTCAAAATAGAACAACAACAGGCCAAAGAGTGATTCATTAGTGAGTGACAAAGTGCAGCACACGGTGCATGCCTTTAATATGTGGAACTCAGAGCTGCAGGATGAAATAAAGCCCAAATTATTTACAGTAGGAAAGCCCAAAACAAATTTCCCTTTTATACTCTGATTGCAGGTTATGGTCCTTGAACCAGGATTTAAGGAAGAGCTACTGTTGCTCTTCATGCACCTAAGGGATTTAATAGCTGGGATGGTGGGATACTTTTTTAGATACAGAATGGGGCAGGAGAGGCTGGACACCTTTCCTTGCTGCAGTCCCTGTCAGTTACAGTCAGAGACAGGAGCTGTAACTACAAGAATTCTTCAATGACAATTCTGAAGTTACTGTCCAGTGACAATTTATCAGCTACTTCTTTTCTGTGCAAAGAAGCTCCACTTCTCTTTGGGGTCTGGATGCTTCTTGCAGTTTGTGTGCCTTGCTTTTTGTCTCTGGCCTTGTCAGAGTTTGGTAACTTGGTTGGGATAGTTATTTACTGCTTCCAGCATTTCCCTTCCTCAGCTGCCTTCAGCCTCCTGGTGATTGTAGAGCAAGGATCAATGTCCTACATGGGCTTTTAACAACCTGATCATTATGAGGCAAGCTTGATCATTAAATGATCCTCACTTTATTAAGTATCTTTTCCTGTGTGTCTGGCAAATGCACTTGAAGTAAGTTAGGAACAATTCTGCTGAATAAATAAAAATATTACAGGTAAGTAACAGCAAAACATTAGTTAGGATATCCAGGGCACTCTAGAAAACAGAAACACTCCATTGCACTTAAATATCATCTTTAGTCAATTGGGTTCCTGTTCTACACTTAGTTTTCATTTGTAAATAATGCAAATATTTACCAGGCTGCCTTGCTGCAAAGAAACACTTTTGGTTGGACTCAGTGCTTGCTTTTCCCCTAAATTCCCTCTTAGATGAATAAACAGAATATTTTGAAAATACTGAGAATCTTTGTTAGCCTGGTGTTTGGTTAGCCAGCAGTTACTTGTCAGCTTTCTGGCTTTCTATTTTTTTTCAGAGAAAAGGCAGGATGTCTTTGTTATTAGCAATGTATCTCTGATTTGTAGAATACAATTGCCTTTAAAGACATTTGAGTACACAGATACACAAACTTAGCTTCTCCTGAAATGGAATGTAAGCACTTTTCTCCTAAGTGAATTTAGTGCTGAAGAGGACTGAGCAAAGTATGGAAAAACCCTCCCAAATATTTCCCATATGGAAACAGAGCTGCAACTGAAATACACTGTGACCTTGTCACGTCTGCTTTACCTGAACAATGAGAGGTCAAATCACATTAACGCAGATCCTCACAAATCCAGGATTTTATGCTTGTATTCCTGAATATTCTCAGGGAAGGAAATTCCTGCCTGTGCTGAAGGGGTAGCAGCGTTCAGGCATCACCCATCAGCCCTGCTGGCCCTACCCCAGATTATCCAGCAGCTTTGTGCTGTATGTGTTTCACCCTACATGACCTACACAACCCAGCCCAAAGTGAGATTTCTCCTTTTCCTGCAAGCTGTCTCCTTGCTGCCCGTGCCTCGCCAGGGATGCTCCATTGTTCACAGAGCTGGTGTTTGGCTCTTGTCTAGACCAATGTTCACTCATCACAATACCCCTGTCAACACCGTGCTCTGGATGTGTGAGCTGCACTGCATTACTGTTGTCAAATGGCTCTGCTGTCATGTAGTGTTTAAATGTAAAAGATATAGGTGACGATGGGAAGCTGCAGAGTTGTGCTGAAAATCTGGATTTTAAGTTGTCTGCGGCACACAAGTTGAAAAGATGAGACAGTTTTACAATAAATGTAAGCAGTTTAAGCAAGCTTGTAGCTATCAAGATGTGGATGTATGTTTTCCCCTCTGAAATGTGCTGCCTTTCAAGAACACAAGTGTGGCATTTAGGTGACACCGTACTGCTCATCTGTGTGCCCTTTCCAGGGATGACTCTGCTTCTGTCTCCTCCTGTCTGCACACTCTGCAACTCTGAGGGTCTTCTGTGACCCTGCCACAGGCTGCAAGACCAAGGAGCTGCAGAGGGGTTGAAGCTGTGAGTGACAGGGGAAAAGATGCCAATGAATAAAATGCAGTGCACTCTTTCACTTCCATCAGTTTCATTTCAGATCTGTTTGGTTTTTTTTTTTTTTTTCCTGTGTGCTAGAAGTGCTTTATTTTTGACGAATTTTCCCTGGTGTTACTTGCCTACCTGCTTCTATCTTGTTTTCTGTTTTGGTTCAATATTCATTCATGTTCATCGTTTCCTCCCAGACTACATTATGGGTGAACTTCCTAAAATCCAGTTTTGAGAATAATTCTGAGTTACCGACTAAATCAGAACAAAAAACAACAACAACAAAAAAGTCAGAAATAAGAGAAAAAGCAGCTATCCTTCCTCTTTCTCTGTTACACCTCAGAGGGAACTGGTGTCAGAAGATGTTGGGGTTTTTTTTGCCCTAAATTGGAGCACAGACCCTGGCCACATTCAGAGAAGTAAATATCTCTTGGTCCATGTAGTTCCTGGCAGATTTAACTGGAAATGCAGCTTGATTAAAAAACAGGTAAACTTCCTTGTGTGGACACTGCCTGTCTGTCTGTGAGTCCCTATATTCCTTCAGAAAATATTACCTTTCCTTATAGAAAAGACCCCAAACCCAAAAACCCCAAACAAGAAAGCATTGAACAACCCCCCCACCCCCTACTTGCAATTAGTCATTACCTACTGTTGCTTGCAATTTGTTGGCAGATCAAGCTACAATCTGTTGCACTATGACAGATCAATTTCTGCAATTCATTACAGAACTGAGCCAAAACAAAATAACTTTTTCTCTCCTTCCCCCCCTTCCCCTACCCGTAGTGCTGCAGCCTCTGGTTAGCTGAGATCCTTGGACTTTTTTTGGAAAGGAGCAGATGGGAGGCAAAAGAGGGATGGGAAAATGAGCCTTGCTCACTGCAATGCCCTTAAAGTGTGTGTTAATGTGAGATCAGTCCCCATCCCTGGAGCAAACTCCTGTGCAGTCCTGAGGGAACATTTCAATCCCTGAATCCTGTACAAAACACATTGCTCCAACTTGTTCTGACACTGTAACCACTGCAGCCTGCCAAAGATTTGCCAAAGTCGGGTGGCACTGCTCGTTTGTGGGAGTTGCCTTTCAGCTCTCCTTTGCTTAGGAGGGTGGCAGGGGCCTGACTGTTGTTTTTCTCTTAAGAAACTGTAGTCACCCTTGCATTACCTCCAAGACTGCTTAATTATATAGCACTAATGGTTATGACATGAAAACTAGGGGAGAAGAATTTTTTTTCTGATTACATTTTGTAGCTTTTGTCACCTGACTTGGTAGGTCCATCTTCAGAGGAAAAGTAGCATGGTGACATTTTCAAAACACACAGTCCCTTGAGCCTGGAAGCTAAGCCAGACAAGAGAGCTCAGCTTGATTCCAACACTGCTTTGTGATGTGTATCCTCTTTTTCAAGAGCTGGGCTGCAACAGCTCCTAAATCCAGAGAAAGGGAGGAAAAGTTGCTATTATCTGGAGTTCAGTTGTACAAAAAGCAGGTGTTTTCATGGATTTTATAAATGAACACACTTGGCATTCCAGGGCATCCTGTGCTTGTTGCTTGTGCTACCTTCAGTAATTTTGCATAGTGAGGAGCAGCCACCAGATTATTTGATCTCCTTTTTCCTCAAACCCCTGAAGCACTCAAACCTGTTGATGCTTAGAGCCATCAGATCCTGCTGGGCTCGCTGAGCAGATTTGGGAGAGCTTCTTGCAGGAAGCCCTCAGCTTCCCAAAGAAGGGAGGAAAACCAGCCAATCTTCTGAGTTAGAAAATCCTGTCCTTTGTGGGGCAAGGTTTGTGGAAGTGCTGACACATTAGCACCTGAATAGAGCAGGCAGCTTTTGGGACAAGTGCAGGGAGCTGAGGATAACCACAAATTCCCTTGGGATTACTGCCAGAGGTGGGGACAGCTGGGAAGTCAAGGAGGGTCACTAGCAATTCCTGGTCACTGGCTGCTCCTTGCCAGTCTTGTCCCACTTGTGACTTGAGTCCCCCATGAAAATTTGTTTTCTCCAGGAATTTCAGTCTTTGAATACAATGACACACAGGTAGGGGTGCTGAACCAGAACACAGAGAGAGGAGTCTCCTCTCTCAACAGGGTTAAAAAACCCCCTCATCTTCCCAAATTTTTTTTGCTTCAAACATGCATTGACACACATTTTGCCCAGCAAGTTATCCAGAAAACTTCAGGATCCCTAAAAGTTCACTTTTTTATTGCTAATATTTCTACAGATCTTTTTGAGAAAAAAATTTGAAGCTGGTATTTGTGTCAAATAACATCAAGATTCTGACTGTAGTCTCTAACACAGACATTGAGATGATGACACTGTTTTTATGCACCTTTAATCCCAGCTGAGACAGAGACTTTTTATTATATTTTAAGGAGTAATATAAGACATTATAATTGTGCTCTTGCCCTTTAAGGAAGCTGTACTCAGAAAGTGCCTATGCATATCGAAGAGTTGTATGGATTTCAACATATTATTGTGTTTATCATAGTTTAACAGTGCTGTTCTGGTAATGAAGCTGAACTTCTGAATTCCAAAACTGAGCCGAAAATTCTGAAATCTGAAACACACTCCATAGAAACTGTCTTGGATATGTGCAGAAATTCAGAGATACAGATGGGAACTGAGGCTTTATCAAATTATTTGGCTTTCATTAGAGCTGAATAAATAGTAACACATGAAACCTAATTCTATCCAATTTCTTTGTTCTGGTAAATTACTACCTACGTCTGTAGCTTTTCTAGTTCCTGTGTTCCTAGAGCGGCAAGTGCTTTTTCCCTTCGGAGCATTTTGTTTAAGGATTTAACCCCTCTATTCCCCGTTTTCCCTCCCCTCAACAATACACAGACATTTCAAAAGAAGTACATTTGGAAACAAGCATTTTTTGAATCAGTTTGGAGTACAGCTCCAGAACAAATTGTCTTTTTGGGGTTTCTATACTTTTGGCATCCTTCACTTCCTGTAGTGCGCTGGTGAAAGGAAGGTGTCTTCATTTGAACAGAACAGTTGTAGCATGATATGGAAGATTCCCAGCATTTCCAGAACAGGCCAGGCATTGATATTTGCACACTGGTTGCTGATGTGCAGGTGAAGCCCAGCCCTTGCCTGTCAGTCCCGGGGGGGATCAATTCCCTGCCCCGAAATGCTGGTGCTGCTCTGCAAAGAGCAGCCCCGGACACAGACAAACAACTGCAGAAAATATCCCTAATGTTAAATACAGTATAAAGAGTCTGTTTTTCCCCCTCTTATTATTCCTATTGTTTTACTTCCAGCCCTCTTGCTAGTGGCTGCCTTTGTGGCACTTCAGCTGTGATTAGATGGGCGGGCAGGCAGCTTCCTCTAGAGCTGAAGCCAGCTGGGGGAAAAGACTGGCAAAGCCTCAACTCCTCGTCTACCCAGTGCCTCCACAGCAGAGTTTATTATCTCCAGAGCTCTGTGACATGCCCAGCCTGCGTGAGCCAGGGCTCAGAGCACGAGTCAATATTCAGAAGGCAGAGCTCCCTTATCACTGCTCTGGTGCTATCCTTATTTTGATGTAGTCGTAACCTAAAAAACTGCCTAATAGCCAAGAGGCTGGGGGGAAGGGAGGAGGAGAGGCAGAGAGAGGGTCATCCACTTCTAATGCTGGAAACCCTGTGATAATCTGTTCCATGCATTCAAATGAAAATATGACTTCTTGGCAGAGAATAGCATTATAATGTAAAATCCCA